>NC_081182.1:95009283-95145367 GCF_029867415.1 Vicia villosa
AATCCTATTCTTCATTCAAAAGCTAAACATATTGAGATTAAACATCATTTCATAAGGGACTATGTTCAGAAGGGTGTTATATCTTTAAACTTTGTTGATACAGACCATCAATGGGCTGATATCTTTACAAAACCCCTGGCTGAAGATAGGTTTAAGTTCATTCTGAAGAACATCAGTATGGATTTGTGCCCAGAATGAGAAGATGAGAAGTTCTCATGTATGAGTATCTTCTGAAATGAATGTGGAACATTCTTTTCCAATCAGAAGTTCTGATTGAAATCTTTTAGAAATTATGATTCGGTTATTACTAACGTTTCATTGTCTAAGTTGATTCAGAACCTCTTTTAAAGCAAAACAGCTGTTACGTTTTATCTCGGGATGGTAAACCTGTCGTTACTATTCATGGATAAACGCGCGTGCAGTTGAAGGGACGCCGACCATAGGTAACTGTGCTAGTCACCTCATTTGTCTTTATTATCTCTCCTCACGTCACGTAACATTAAATGCTAGTCATCATTCGTTTCATTTTATTTCTTTTTAAATACTCTTCAAACTCTTCTCTTTCCCTCTCATCTTTCTCTATCTCCTTCTTCTCTCTCTCTCTTCCATATCAAACCCTACTTGTTCATTTTTCTGCAAACCCATCATGAACTCTTCATCAAATCCAGGAAATAATGAAAATGATCAAAACAACAAAAGAAAAGCTGTTGAAACATCACCTTCCAAACCCAAAAAGATCAAAATCACCTATGATCCTCTCAAGGTGAATCCATTCGAAGCAATGTTGTCTGGAAATTATTCTAGACGAGTGTTTCATCCTCCTGGTGAAAGCCCTCCATCATCTCCATCTTCTTCCTCATCTTTCGTCCTTCAAGACTCAGCTTCCTCTTCATCTAACCTTTCCTCTCCCTTAGTCTCTTCTGAAGGAATCTCTTCATCTTCACCTGCTGGGAATGTTGTCTCTGGTAAAGATGGTGGAAGATCTGCATCAGAACCAAGTCTCCCTGACTCCTCGCCTGAAAGCCCGAGAAGCAGTCAATGAAGCGTTTCACTCCTTCATGGCATGCTGGCACAGACGTTGTCTTAGCTAGGGTCCTAGGATTTGGTCTTTGTAGTTTTCTTTTCCTTGTTGCTTCTGCTTGTTAATCATAGGAACTTCTTGTAATATCTTTTGATTATCAATGAAAAAGTTTCTTTGATTTACATTCCAGTGAGTCTATTTATCGTTTTTTGCATCTGAATCTTTTTAAATTTTCTTTTTGATGTTATGACAAAAAGGGGGAGAAGATAAATGATAAATGATTTGATTAAATCTATCAGTTGCTGGGTAAAGGCTCCCACACATTCACTAACAAGAACTGCAAGTTCTATATGGTTTAAGTGTTTTGCAGGTACAGAGAAGTGAAGTGAATCTTCAGAAGCAAACACTAGAAGCAAAACCATAAGAAGCGTTATTCTGTAAAAGGAATAAGCTCTTGAAAACTGAAGCAAGCTGAGTGCTGTCAAGCTTCAGAGATCAGAAGCAAGAAAGAAGAATGAATCAGAAGCACTGATAATAGAATTTGAATATCATTGTCTATCCTGTTCTGACAAAATTCTATTTGCTCTGATACATATAATGTTATGGCTCTGATACATTATTTGCTCTGATACATTATTTCAGCCTATATGGCTCTGATTCATATAATGTGTTCAAACATACATTTTATGTTCTAACTCGTTCATGCTGACTTTTGTCGTTTAGTTTTTGTTCTGTAACATTTCAGGATGTAGAGATGCTCTGATGATGCTCTGGTACATTCAACAATGTTCTGATACAAATCTAGCATGAAGTGATGATTGGTAGACATTCAAAGTTCTGAAGCTATCCGAGGGAAGCAGAAATCAGAAGATGTGAATGTTCTAAAAGATCCAGAAATTCAAGTTCTGAAGCTGTCCTGAATGGAAGCAGAAGTCAGAAGCTGTGAATGTTCTGAAGATCAAAGAAATTCAAGTTCTGAAGCTGTCCACGATGGAAGCAGGAATCAGAAGCTGTGAGTGTTCTAAGGATCTAAAGAAATTCAAGTTCTGAAGCTGTCCAATGGAAGCAGAAGTCAGAAGCTATGAATTCTCTGAAGGCAGAAGCTTATATGATCGTCTCTACCGAAATAATCAGGGAAGTCTTTTATTAAAGTTCTTCGAGTATTTATTTCAGGGGGAGATTATTTATCTCAGGGGGAGATTGTTAATCTCAGGGGGAGACATATTCATATGCTTATGCTATAGCTGTGTAATTTGTCTTTTGCCGTCTACTCTTTCTGATCGCAAATTCATATCATTTATATATGTTTTTGTCATCATCAAAAAGGGGGAGATTGTTAGAACAAGATTTGTTCTTATCAATTATCTTAGTTTTGATGATAACAATAATATGAATTTTGCTTAAGATAATATGGTACTCTAATCCAATGCAATTTCCCTTTCAGGAAATATATAAAGAGTACGCATAATTCAGCGCTCAGAAGTTGTGTCTCAAATGGTTCAGCATGCAACATCAGAACATGGTCTGGCAAGACATCAGAAGATGGTCGAAGCAGAATCAGAACATGGGTCTATGGAAGCATCAGAAGAACATGAGATCAGAAGCACTGAAGATCAGAAGATGGTATCACGCTCAGAAGCACTTCAAGGTCAGAAGATCAGAAGATGCTATGCACCAAGCTGTTTTTGACTCTGATGATATTCAAACGTCGTATTCACAAACATCAGATCAGAAGGAAGTACAGGTGGCAGACTACGCTGACTGACAAAAGGAACGTTAAAAGCTACTAAAGGCTACGTCAGTAGACACAGCGTGAACAAGGCTCGAGGTAGTTGACAAAAGCGTATAACATTAAATGCAATGCTGTACGGAACACGCAAAGCATTAAATGCACTCAACGGTCATCTTCTCAACGCCTATAAATATGAAGTTCTGATGAGAAGCAAGGTTAACGATTCTGCACCAAAACAACTTATATCAAACTTGCTGAAACTCTGTTCAAATCTAAACTCAGAATCTTCATCTTCATCAACTCACTACATTGCTGTTGTAATATATTAGTGAGATTAAGCTTAAACGATTAAGAGAAATATCACAGTTGTGATTATCGCTTTTAAGAAGCATTTGTAATACTCTTAGAATTACATTAAGTTGTAAGGAACTAGAGTGATCGTGTGATCAGTATACTCTAGGAAGTCTTAGCAGTTGGCTGAGCAGTTTGTAACTAGAGTGATCGTGTTGATCAGAATACTCTAGGGAAGTCTTAGGAGTGAACTAAGCCTAGAGTGATCGTGTTGATCAGTAGACTCTAGAAAAGTCTTAGAGGGTATCTAAGCAGTTGTTCCTGGAGTGATCAGTGTGTGATCAGAAGACTCTGGAAGACTTAGTTGCGGACTAAGTGGAAAACCATTGTAATCCGTGCGATTAGTGGATTAAATCCTCAGGTTGAGGTAGATCATCTCTGCGGGGGTGGACTGGAGTAGCTTCGTTAACAGCGAACCAGGATAAAAATAATTGTGCAATTTATTTTTATCGTCCAAGATTTAAAGTCACACTTATTCAATCCCCCCCCCTTTCTAAGTGTTTTTCTATCCTTCACCTGCATGGTCATCCCATTAAAATTGCTAATCCGAAGGTACAGCTTTTATCCTGAGCGACACTTAGCGATTGTAGAGTTGAAATTGTGAGCACGGTAAACACCTATTGATCCTAGGGATAATCTCCTTTGTAGATCCACTGATCTTGTTTTACTCCTTAGCTCTTTAGAATTGTAGAAGTAAAAGGGTAACCTCGAATTCTTCTTTGGACATGTCAAACCTGTAGAGAATAAACCGTCAGCGGTGGGTTTTCGTCGTATCGGAACTTCATGAGTTTCCTTTGACTGAACCTCTTTTGCTTTTCCTAAGGATAGTATCACCTATGACCCTTTTTTCTTGGTGTGGGGCTGACATATGTCGAATTCCCTGCATCGTAGTTGTGCCTCTTTGTTCAGGATATTGCCCCAGTTAGACTAATCCTTGCTTGATGACAACCTTCATTGTATTCATAATCCTGTTATGACAAGGCATGGACATGCGGCTGGCATAGCAAAAGGCATCTTTTTTTCTTTAGCAAGACTAAGATCTTTTATTCTCCTTGCTCCGTAGTCTACGATCCTTTGATTTTTTTGGGAGTTTCGGGAAACCGTCTAGCATGGTTGGTATGGATGCGGGCGAAGATAGAAATGCAAATGTGAATGTATGAATGCATGAAAATGCAAATGCACGCGTAAGCGAGAGACTCCTTATATTGTAACTCCGTGTATGCAATGCAGACGTGTAACATATGATCCTAGGGATAGCCTTAGAGGCGACATTAGACCCTCTTGGAATCTTTGCAGGGTAAATGTTATGACGCGTTAAGGGGAATCCCTTGGATTCGAGAGTATGCAGAAGATAGCGGCTAGTGACCGTTCAAGACAGTCACTAAATCTCATGGCCATCGAGAGGCCAATCAACATGTACCAATGAATTTGTCCCTCGTGGGAAGGTTCTCTATGCGGAACACAACCTATCTAAGGACGATATGGACGAAGAGCAATCCCTACAGGCTAGGGATGTGATGTGTAAATGGAGATCCAAACCCTACAAGTTAGAGGGTGCGCGGGAATAAGCATGGAGTGACCGTTCAGGACAGTCACTAGATCTCATAGCCATCGAGAGGCCAATCGAACGCATGCTAATGAAGTTGTCCTTCGGGGAAGGACGCGTCGTTGCGAAAACACGTGGATGTAACATAAAATCCCTATATGCTAGGGAGTACGTAGTAGCAAGCACGGGGTGACCGTTCGAGACAGTCATTAGATCTCATGGCCATCGAGAGGCCAATCGACGTATGCTAACAAAGGTGTCCTTCGTACGAAGGACACGATTTTAAGAATAGGATCCCTATAGGCTAGGGAATACGTAGGGGTACCTGCAGAATTGAAACGCATAGATACTCGAAGCATATAAATTGCAAACATATAATAAGTACATAAGCACAAAAGTCCTAGGTTCATAGGTCCGACGTAGCGGCTCTTGGGAGCCAACCTTTTAATAGGGGATGTTCTAGAAGGTCTCATGGGGTCGTTCGTAGCCTCCGAGACTTTTTGTCTCTTCGGATTTTGGAACAACTCATTTTATCCATGAGGTTCGAATTTTTGGGGTAGGTTCCCGAAGAGATCAGCTAAGTATCCAGTCCAGCCCTCCACAAAGTCAAGCTTCGTTTCGGACCTTTCCAAATACCTAACCCACTCCGAGTGGAGTTATCAATGAGACTCGTAGGCGATTCATACTCCCCTATTGATCTCAAAGTTAACTCCCACACTTAGGGTTTTAACACAACATAATAACACAACAGTGCATATAATATAACATTTATGCAATTAAATGCAAATATATAAACATATATAATTAAATAATTTTAGGCAGAAATAAATAAAAATAAAACGAAACACAAACCATAAAAATGGCGAATTAGCCAAACCCTAAAAAGTTTGCCAAAAACTTAAATAGCTCGCCAGAACCTAAACCCTGCCAAAACCTATAGGAGCATGGTATTCACCATTATAGTTATCCCCAGCAGAGTCGCCAGCTGTAGCAACCTGCCCTAAAAATTTAGCTTTTAGAGTCGCCACCTATTCTGAAGGGCGAATAGGAAACCCTACGCAGTATAGAGACCAGAGTAAGATACTATATTCAGGTCGAGGGAAGGTGTTAGGCACCCTCAACCTTTTCCTATTGGCTTTGAATCTAAGGCAAAGGTTTATGGCTAAAATTATTAAGGTTATAGCTAAGGAAGTGAACAGGGGAAAAATTGAGATTTTAGGGAAGGGGACTCGCCTTGTTGCCAAGTGCCTACGTACCTCCTTATGGAGGATCAGAGTCTACGTAGTTCGGGGGGCGGGTTGTACGCCCTTAAGGTTTGAAATTTGATTTGAAGGCTTTGAATAGCCTATCGTAGATAAAAATCTGTATTTTGAACTTGAAGTTTGAAAGATGTTTGAAAAGTGTTTTGAAATATGGGCGTACAACCCTGATTTAGTATGGCACTATTAACCGCAATGATCAATAGGTTTGATCACCATAGTTAACAGATTAGTAAAGGATTGCTGGCAATTCTAATCGATAGATTCGATTATCACTTTTAGCAAATTGATGTATTTTAATTATTAATTTATGAATTTATCGTTACCCCTCATAACCGATAGTTTCGATTACAAATAATAACGAATTGATAAGGGGAAATATGCTAATCATCATAACCAATAAGATGGTTAAAACCATTTAGCAAAATAAATTTATTTGAATTTTAATTTATAGGATTTGATTAATTAAATTAATCGATTATTAACCATCGCGACCAATAAATTTAGTCGAAACGAATAATAAATTGAATCCTAATATTTTGGGCCAGATGGCCAATGGGATTGAGCAAACCCTAACGTGGTAATTTTAATAGGGTTTTTGTGATTATAATAATTAAATATATTAAATCGAATAATCGAAAAAATAATAAACTAAACCCAATCCTAATTTTATTTTTCCTAATCCTAATTTATAATCTAAATTACACTCACATTAATATGTTGAGAGAATTAAAGAAGAAATTATATAAATGATATGTGAATAATATACATGCATATATATATATATATATATATAAAATAAGAGAAACCTGGGCTTCGATCATGTATTGCTACTCCATAGAGGAGTACCATGGAGTTCTGTGCTCAGGGCCTTTAGATCCACACGACGGAGGAGATCTGGGGGTGTATCATGCGTCCCCCTGAGATAGTACGTACGTGAGCCAGAGGATTGCTAATTCACAAAAATAAGCGCAGCGGCTGGGAATCGAACCAGCGCGTCCTCAGTCCCAAGATCCTTGCTATTGCCACTAGGCCGTTTTTCCCTTTCTGTTTACAAAGCAAGCACTGAGTAATATATATTAGAAAACGTAACAGCATACCACTTAAATGAAATTCGCGCACTGGCTGAAGATTTCGAATCAACCCAATCAGCGGTCAACACGTCGTCATCTTCTCCAATGGTCCATCGCCTTAGCCCCTGCCTATACCCACGAACAGCCATCCGTAGCCATAGATCCTGCAACTTCAAAAATCGACCATAAACAACATAAATCAAAAGCAAAACCATGGTTGAAATCGTATCGACCTCAGGAACTCGAAGGTATCTGTAATCCCATGTGATTTTTCCTAAAACATAAATCCCTCTTTCAAAACCTCACGAACCCTAACATGGGGGATGATCGTATACGTACGAATTTATCAAATTAAATACCCAGCCATGATCTAAACTTCATCACAAACGTAGATATGCAGTCAAAACGTATTAACAATGCATGAATGTAAGAAAACAGAACCGAAATTGATCGTGAGAAAAACGTGACTTAGAGGAAGAATTCCATGAAGCTTCGGGCCTGCATAAACATCTAGGAATGACCAATGATGCTTCAAGAGTGCACTTGAATCCTCAAAACGCCCAGAATCCACCCCTATCCTTGAACACGAATTTGATTTTTTTGGAAACTTTATGGACTCGGTTTTGATCTTTGGAGGCAAGAAAATCCCCCCCTTGTGCCTGCAGTTGTCGTTAGTATATATGTGGGCTTGAATTAGGTCAACAACTTGAAGGAAATCCAATATAATCTTGCTCTTTGATGGTGGAAAATTTGATTGATAATTTTTATCAAATCTTTCCAAAATTGCTCTTTTCTTGGCCTTCAAACTTGTGCACGAATTTGGATTTAATTATAGTGATATCATCATGATATTTTCATCACATAATACACCTAAAACCAAATCTTTGATTTTCTATTATTTATCTTAATTAGATTTAAATTAAATGAATTAAAATCAAATTTAATTAAATAAAATAATAACATGGCATGGGATTGGGCCAAGGGTTCATAACAATATTAGAATCAAGTTTGGATCAAAGAAATAAGGGCCCATTTAGAGAATTTTCAAAATTAGTCAATATCTCCTTCATACATTCTTTCAAACTTTGCCAACTTTAACGAGACATAACTCCTTCCATATTTGTCATATAAATATGTTCTAGGACTTTTTGGAAAGCTCAAAGAGTCTTCTAAATGACCTTTTTTGTTTCATCTCAATTGAAGTTTTCATGCTCAAGTTATGAGCGTTGACTTGAAAGGTGTTTTTTTGTTGACTTTTTGGAGGATCAGTTGACTGTGGATCTTGGGATTGTTTGAGCAAAGCTTTGGAATTGAATCTTGAACTTTGGATCATTGTAAATGGAATATGGGAGGCAAATTTTGGGGTATGACACATAGCTTCTTCCATGCATCTTGATCTTGATCACGTATGCTGGCGCCAACATCTTCATCTCGTCTTCTGACGCCAATTTCTTGGACCTTCTGATGCCAGAAAGCCTTATACCAGATGGTGATCTTTTTATAGCTAGTCAATTAACTTGTCTATGAAAACCAATGAACTTTTGCAAAGCTCCTGAATCAAACATCAAACAATGGTTAGTAGCAAAAGAATTTTATATCATGTTTGGCATAGAGATTCTGAGAATAGATACTATCAAAATCATACTTTTTCTCCCCCTTTTCCAAAAATCAAAAGAAATTAAGGACAAAATATTATATTTAAATGTAAGAGATAAAGATACAAATGTTTTAAATTTAGCATCATGATACAATCTGATAGGTGCAAAATTTTCTTTTAAATGTTCGAGATTGTTTCTGGAAATAATTATTTGTGATTTTTAGCATATATGTTCCAAAACAGAATAAAGAATCAGCGAAATAACAAGCAATGCAACAAACCAGTTTACTGATAATTTCTGTGACAATAATTTACCTCTTCCTAACAGGCTTTCAAATTGATCCAAGTGCTTCCACCTATCGTTATGCAGAACCGACTAAACTCCAATCCACTTGCATATGAACCCCCACGCACCTGCAAATACTGGACACTAAAAATATATATATGAGAAACTGATTTCTCTCCCACTCACTCTCCCGAACACCCAGTCTGCCCCTGGCCTATAACACCCCTCATATTTAATTTATCTTTAGTAGGGATTCTGTTTTGCAGCATTCTCCATACCATACACGCCACTTTTGACAGAATTTCCCTATTTCGCCCACGAATGGTTAGATGAAGATTAGTCGATTGACGATAAGTTCTTATAAACCTCTTTCACCGAATACTCATTTTCTGTGTGAAACCTACCTATATCAATTTGACATATGTTCTTCCACCAATTTGAGGCATTGTTAGATTCCAAGTTCATTCCCCCATTGTTCAAACCGTATTTATTCACTAAAGCTTCGTACCATATAGCCTTCCTCTCCGATTTGACTTTCCACTCCCACTTACCTAATAAAGCTATGTTGAACAGCCTTAGGTCTCTAATTCCCAAACCCCCTTCTTCGAACGATATACACACTTTTTCCTACTTCACCCAATTTATTTTTCTCTTTTCCTCACAACCCCCAAAGAAATTATTTAAACATAAATTCAAATTTAGAAATGATACATGTTGGCGCCTTGAAGAACGAAAGGAAGTAAATTAGGACTATATATAAGACCGATTTTAAAATCACAATCTGACCACTAACAGATAACTAGTTGCTCTTCCATTGGTTTAACCGATATTTCACCGGCTTTACCACTTGATTCCAAGTATATAATCTGTTTGGGTTTGCCCCAATTGGAAGATCGAAAAAGTTTTGAAATTTTGGTGCAGCAGACTCAGATGTCCTATAGAATGTCAAGACATCCGGTCTGTCATGAAGAACACAGGCAAGACATAAACAATTTTACACAGTACTGAAAAGTAAAGAACACAAGCAATTGTTGATCAAGTTCGGTGAAAAACGCGCCTACTCTGGGGGGCTACCAAGCCAAGAAGAAGATTCCACTATCAGTAGTACTCATGGTTGTCAAACTCGCGGATAGACCCGTAAACTCGTACGAGTTTACGAGTCTAAGAAGCATAAACGAGTAGACTCGCACATAGAATCATTTTTTATAGACTCGAGTAGACTCGGGTAGACTCGCACAAACTCGTATAGACTCGCGAGTCTATCATAAGTTTACGGGTCTATACGTTTTTTTATTTTTTGTTTTTTTAAACTATTAAAGGTCCAAATTTCCCAAAAAGATTTTATTTTAATTTTTTTAAAAAATCCTTATTTTGTTTTGGTTGTAGAAGAATTAGGAAGTCTCTCTCTTCCCCTTTCTCTCTCTCTCCAAGTCTCTAGTATGAGATTTCTATGGGAATATGACTATAGAATTAAAGAGGTTTACAATTCGTGTCCAAAGCTTAACTTGTAGCTCCTATGATTTTGAATGGAATTTGGATTAATTGTTATTTGTTTGTTTATAGACTTTATTTTTTATTGTTTTAGAGACATTGGGTTGAATTAATATTTACTTTGCAATTTCATTCAAAGAAAAAATATGTTGCATGAAAAGATAAATAATTTGGTTTATGCGATATGCAATTTGAATTTGAAAAGTAGAAAAGGAAAGAGTGTTGTGGTTTCATTTTAAGATATTCATTCAGATGATGAGTGGAAAACTGAAGATCCTGATGAAGAAAATGTGCAAACTACAGTTATTGTTGAGTGATATTATTGTTAACAATGTTATGTATGTTGATGTTGTTGTTATTAATGTTATGCAATGGTGGGGCGACAATGTTGAGTTAGGTGAAAGTGGAACTTGAAGCAATCCAACAATGGTTAATGATGAAGTTGATTCATATGGGGTAGAGTTTGATAATGATGCTCAAGATACCGATGAAGAAGATGGTGATGATGATTTCACTAGAACTTTCGACGATTGAAATTATTAGCATATATGTTTTATGATTTCTTTTTGCTTTATGTAGTAGTCAATTAAAAAGATATTAGTACTTTAAGTCTTTAACTGCATACTCTACTATTTATTTGATTTATTTTTGAGTTTTTTGATAAGAAATTTGTTATAGAATCTGAAATTTAAATTTTAATGTTAATTGGTGTTCTATTATATATATATGTGCCATATATGAGGTCACTTATAGGAGTGTGTCATATATGTGTCACTTATAGGTTTTTAAAAGTCATTTTATATTTTCCATAGACTCGTACGAGTTTACGAGTCGAGTCTAAGAGTCGAGTCTATGGACCCTTTACGAGTCTGAGTAGACTCGCGAGTTTGACAACCTTGGTAGTACTATTTTATGTAAACAACCTCTGGTTTACAAGTAAAAAACCTATGGTTTACCTAGTCACTATCCAATGCAACCTTTATCTTAGAACTCCATCTAAGACAAGAGAACCTCCGCTCACTCCCCAGTGATACCTAACTGTTACAACCCTGTAACATCTATTTAAACAACAATCAAAAGACACACTTCCATGACATTACCTAGTCAAGACTCTTTACTAAGAACAATAACTTATAGTTGCTTCGAAGCTTCCTCCAAGAACAATACACCTCTTGCCTACAGGCTTCAAGGTGGACACTGAAGGATAGAAAAACACTTAGAAAGGAGGGTTTGAATAAGTGTAGCTTTAAAACTTGTAAGATAAAAACAGTTTGCACAATGATTTTTATCATGGTTCGTTGTTAACTAAACTACTCCAGTCCACCCCCTTGGAGTGATTTACCTCACCTGAGGATCTAATCCACTAATCACACGAGATTACAATGGTTTTCCACTTAGACAACTTCTAAGTCTTCTAGAGTATACTGATCACAACCTGATCACTCTAGGAACAATCTGCTTAGATACCCTCTAAGACTTTCTAGAGTATACTGATCAACAACCTGATCACTCTAGTCCTTACAACATAATGTAAACAAATTCTAAGAGTTACAATGCTTCTAATAAAGCTATTATCACAACTGTGATTTTCTCTTAAGTTTAAGCTTAATCTCATTAACGTATTACAACAGCAATATAGTGAGTTTGATGAAGTTTGAGAGCTTTTGATTTGACCAGCGTTTCAGCAAGTTGGTTCAGAGTTCGTGATTCGTAACATAGCTTCTCATCAGAACTTCATATTTATAGGCGTTTGAGAAGATGACAGTTGGGAGCATTTAATGCTTTGCGTATTCCGTACAGCATTGCATTTAATGTTTCACTCTTTTTTCAACTACCTCGAGCCTTGTTTTCGTTGTGTCTACTGACGTTGCCTTTAATAGCTTTCAACGTTCCTTTTGTCAGTCAGCGTAGCCTGCTAGCTAGTACTTGCTTTTGATCTGATGTTTGTGTGAACAACGTTTGAATATCATCAGATTCAAACAGCTTGGTGCAGAGCATCTTCTTGTCTTCTGACCTTGAAGTGCTTCTGAGCGTGATACCATGAGAACTTCAGTGCTTCTGCTTCTGATCTCAAGTCCTTCTGATGCTTCCATAGACCATGTTCTGATTCTGCTTGACCATCTTCTGATGTCTTGCCAGACCATGTTCTGATGTTGCATGCTGAACCTTCTGAGTCAGTGCTTCTTGTGCTGATTTTGTGCATACTCTTTATATAATTCCTGAAATAGAAATTGCATAGTATTAGAGTACCACATTATCTCATACAAAATTCATATACATTGTTATCATCAAAACTAAGAATATTGATCAGAACAAATCTTGTTTTAACAATCTTCCCCTTTTTGATGATGACAAAAACATACATAAATGATATGAATTTGCGATCAGAATATCAGAAGGCTAAAGACAACTACACAGCTATAGCATAAGCATATAAACATAGTGTGTGAATATGTCTCCCCCTGAGATTAACAATCTCCCCCTGAGATAAATAATCTCCCCCTGGTATGAATAGTGGAAGAAATTTATAAATAAAGGACTTCCCTGAGTATTTTCCATTTCAATTGAGAGGATCACATATGCTTAGATCTTCAGAACATTCATAGCTTCTGATTCTTGCTTCCATAGGACAGCTTCAGAGCTTGAATTTCTTCTTGAATCATTGCATGCTAGATTGTATCATAACATTGTTGAATGTACCAGAGCATCATCAGAGCATCTCTACATCCTGAAATGTTACAGAACAAACTAAATGACAACAGACAGAGCATGAATGAATCAGAACATAAAATATGTATCAGAACATATAATATGTATCAGAGCAAAAACAATAATGTTTCAGAGCATATTTAGAACTAAAACATGCATCAGAACATATAAGGAATAAGAATGTGTTAGAGCATATTCTATCATCAGAATATCAGAACATTCTTCCTTCTTGCTTCTGATCTTGAAGCTTTATAGCACTCAGCTTGCTTCAATTTACATGAGCTTGATTCCATACAGAATTGCTTTTCTTCATGTCTTTGCTTCTCATGTTGAGCTATTAAGAAGATCTTCACTTCCTGCAAAACACTCAAAGACACAGAAACTTGTAATTTCTTGTTAGAAATGTGGAGACTTTCTCCCAGCAACTGATAATATAAATCAGATCATTTATCACATTTTCTCCCCCTTTTTGTCATAACATCAAAAAACATAAAAGATTCAGATGAAAAACGAAACAAAATGAGAGAAAAGAAGATCACTTTCATTGATTGCAAAAGGAGAATTGTCAGAAGTACAAGAAAGATGCATAGAAGACAGATGCAAGAAACTACTAAGACACAAAGACTAAGACGACCCTAGCTTAGACATAATCTTGGCTATCATGTCATGAATCCCAGCATTGCTCTCAGTCTGCCTCTCCATGAAAGTGCGGAACTCAGCATTGGTAGTATCTTGCGCGTCCATGCGAGAAGATAACTCAGCTTGGTTCTTCTGAATAACCTCTAGAGTCTTCACCAGAAGAGAGGGTTCACCAGAAGAAGCTTCACAACTTCTGTTCAGAGGGACAACATTCTGAACTGCAGCTTCCATAGTCAGATCAACACCTTGATGTTCCTCAACAAGAATAGTCCCAGCAGGATGATCTTCAGCATCAGCTTCTTCCATAGAAGCATCTCCTTCATATTCTGCAGCAGGAAGATCAGAATCTCCATTCTCAAGAGCTTGAAGAATGGCATCAAGATTCCTTGGAGCAGAAGGACCTTCAACTTCTGGAGGGTCAACAACTTCTGGAATGACCAAATTGGGGTCTTCCTCAGAAGGATTTTCCCTCAGAAAGTCGAACAAGGACTTGAAGTCTCCAGTCAGAACTGGATACTTAGGTCTCCATACCACAATATCTCTGCAAGGATTAGCTTCCATATCCGCAGCAATTCGTGCTTCTACAAGTTCATCAGTGAATTCCTTCTCTTCAAAGATATATCTCCCTCCAAGACGACTGAACCAAAAGTATTCATAGGGTCTCAGAATTCCACAAGGTCGTGGATCGAGTTCTACACAAATTTCCTGAAGTTCTTCAAAATAAGCATCTGCTTTTCTTCGGAAGATTCTCCAGAATTTTCGCATAGCAACATCATTTAATCCAGCATGTTCAACTATTCTGAGAGTATCAAAAACTCTTCTGATGTTCCTCTTTACCATTTCATAGATTACACCAATAGGGTATGCTCGGCGGGATTTTATTTTGGTTATGGGGGAATCTGGGTTTGGGACAAAATAGGGTTGAGGCTCTCTATCCAAACGAAAAGATGATTCTGCTTCATTCTCAGAATCTAACACTACCATCTCAGCTTCAGGACGAGGCTTGGGTGTGTAATTGCAGTCACGGAGCAATTGCTCATGTGATGCAGAATCTGGAATATCTGATACAGCAAAATTATTTTGAGAGGTGGAAGGAATGGGTTCATAGTTTGCATGAGGTGGAGGTTGAGAAATGGATATATTTGTATGAGGTGGAAAGAGAGTTTGAAGGGGTGGTATATCAAGGACAGGGTTTTCAAGGGCCTGGTCAGAAGCAAGGTTGGTTGAGGGTGGAGATGAAGGAATGGGAGCATTTGTGATGGGTGAAAGAGGAGGAGTAAGAGTTTTGGTTACAGGAGAAGAAGGAGGTGTGAGAACATAGATGTTTATGGGTGATTTTGATGGGGCTTTTTCTGGTTGATTTACTGGTTTAGGGGTTTGAGCAACAGCTATTGGTGCAACTTCTGAACGTAAAGCAGGAACATAATCAGGTTCAGAGAGATGTATACCTTTGGACACCTTCTGAACAGTTTCAAACACAGCCTCCAGCTTCCTCTGCTTCTTACTTTTCTGCTCTTCCACAATCTTTGCCTTTCCAAGAGAAATTTCTCTTCTTCTGGCAGATTCCAGTCTCTCCTTCTCATTATCAGCAACCTTCTGACCTTCAACTACTTGAGTTGTTGGTCCTTGAATAGTTCCTTCTGGCTGATTCACAGCTTCTTGAGCTTCTTCTTCTGCATCCGAATCATTAATGATTAATTTTCTTTTTCTTGTCTCCTTCTTTTCAACAGCCTTTTCACTTTCCACATATTTATTTTTCATATTTCTCTTCTTCTTCTTTTTCTTCTTAGCAGTCTCTTTTTCAACTACAACTTTCTGAACTTCTTCAGCAACAATTTCTTCTTGAGCAGCTTTCTTAACAACTTCAGTAGCAGCAGCTACACTCTGGACTACCTTCTCCTTGTTATCAGAAGGATGATCAAATTTTCTTTTTGTCCTTCTTTCCTTCTTGACAACCGCTTCAGGGGCAGCTTCTGAAACATCTTCTGAAGTAGCAGGCCTGGAAGTGGAAACTTTCTTGCGACCACCCTTAGCAGGAGCAACTTTGCCTTCTTCTTCTTTGAGTGAGTTCAGATAGATAGTTCTGACTTCTGGCAGCTCACTTCTGAAGAAAGACTCAAAGTCAGCAAGAACAGGATCTCTTCTGCTTCTTGCTCTAGGAAGAGGTTGAGGGGTTTGAACAACAACATCAATAACACTCATCTTTCTCAAAGTGAGAGCATTCAAGCAACTTCCAGTATCAACAACAAGATCTTTGATTGTCCCTTGAGCTTCCAGGTCCTCAACAATCTTGGAATGAACCAGAAGATTTGTAATAATTCTTCCAAAAGGAATAATAGTACACTTCTTCTTTCTGAAAGCATTTCTGGAATCCCTCACAGCATTCCACATGTGGTTGAAGATTATGTAGATAACATCAACCTTCTTCTGAGTGGCAATGCAATACAGAATGTATTTCTGCTCATTGTTGACAAAATCTGCAGAATGGGTTGCTTTCCTGTGATAAAAACACCCCAGAAGAATCTTGGTCCAGATTTTGTAGAGATCCTTCATGCCCTTGACACGATTAGTTTTCTTCACATTTTTATAGAGAGTAGCCAATACTTCATCCCATTCAGCCCTTAGATCAATTTCATGAGCACCCTCAGGGTTTCTTAGATCAAACATCATTCTCAGGATGTTTTCAGTAACAACTACAAACTTCCCATGGACAAAGGACAGACTAGATTTAGGAGCAGCAACAGCATGCACCCAAAATTCCTTTACAAGATATGGGTAAACCGGTCCACAGATCTCAGCAAATAAAGAGGTCCATCCTTGAAAGATGATATCTTCTTTAAGATGATACCCATGTTCTTCAAAACTGTCAAAGTCTACCATAAGTTCACAGATAACTTCTAACTCCTTTTTGGGAATAGAGCAGGAGATAACTGGAACAAGTTCCTGATCTTCTTCTTGAAGATGGAGAGGAGCAGATGAACCAGCATTGAGAGAAGATGAGGCAGCCATTGAAACAGTACTGAGATTGCAAGAACAAATTCTGGGTTTGCGCTTAGGGTTAGAGAAAAGGGCAAAGAGGTTACAAAAATGCATGCACAAGGAGAGAGAGAATGAGAGCGAAAAAGATAAACGTTATGATTTGAAATGTATTTATAGAGACGGATTTGAAAAAGAATGCAATAAAATTATGAGAATGAACAGTTACAGAATCAAATGAAATCAACTGCATTAAATGATGAGTGACGTTAGGTGAGAGAACGTGGTAATTGAAATGATTTACACAGTTACCTAGGGCGGCATCCCATCAGATTCACTCACGCTTTTACCATTCGTGCAGACACGTGTTCACAATCAGAAACACATGATGACAGCTGTGTTGTATTGCATTTGCTTCTGATGATGAATAGAGCTTTTCATCTTCTGATTCTGGTCACTGATTTTGACTGCCATTCTTTAGAAATGATCTAGTTCTGATAGGATCATCTTTCTTTCCAAGGATCACATCTTCTGAGTGAGCTGAGGTGAGTCTAGAAGATCTTCTGACTGTTGGCTCTTCAGAAATTCTGAGATTCTCTAAAGATGCAGCAACTTGATCTTCTGATTCTTTGCTTCTGAGATTTCCAGCTTCTGAAACTTTGCTTCTTGGTTCTACAGCTTCTGATATATCAATATCTATATCTGCAAAATTCTCAAACTGCTTTGGCTTTTCAAGACCAAGCTTATCATCAAATCTGATATTGATTGATTCTTCTACAACCAATGTTTCAGTATTGTATACTCTGTAGCCTTTAGAGCGTTCAGAATATCCAAGAAGGAAACATTTTTGCGCCTTAGAATCAAACTTACCAAGATGATCTTTAGTATTCAGAATGAAACAAACACATCCAAAAGGATGAAAATATGAAATGTTGGGCTTTTTGTTCTTCCACAATTCATAAGGAGTCTTATTTAGAATAGGTCTTATAGAGATTCTATTCTGAATATAACATATAGTGTTTATTGCTTCTGCCCATAAGTGCTTAGCCATATTGGTTTCATTGATTATGGTTCTGGCCATTTCTTGTAGAGTTCTATTCTTTCGCTCTACAACTCCATTTTTTTGTGGAGTTCTAGGGCAAGAGAAATCATGGGCAATACCATTTTCTTTGAAGAACTCCTCAAAGAATTTGTTCTCAAATTCACCACCATGATCACTTCTGACCTTTATGATTTTGCACTCCTTCTTAGATTGAATCTGAGTGCAGAATTCAAAGAACACTGAATGAGACTCATCCTTGTGTTTTAAGAACTTTACCCATGTCCAGCGGCTATAATCATCTACGATGACTAATCCATATTTCTTCCCTCTGACAGATGCTGTTTTGACTGGTCCAAACAGATCAATGTGCAGAAGTTCTAACGGCCTTGAGGAAGAGACAACATTCTTAGATTTGAATACAGGTCTGGAGAACTTGCCCTTCTGACATGCTTCACAAAGAGCATCTGATTTGCATTTCATATTTGGGAGTCCTCTGACCAGATTTAGTTTGTTAATCTGAGAAATCTTTCTCAAACTAGCATGTCCTAATCTTCTGTGCCAGACCCATTGCTCTTCAGAAACAGACATAAGGCAAGTCACCTTCTGCTTCTCAAGATCTGAAAGATCAATCTTATAAATGTTGTTCTTTCTCTTGCCTGTAAATAGGATTGAGCCATCCTTCTGACTTACAGCCTTGCAAGACTTTTGATTGAAGATTATGTCATAACCATTGTCACTTAATTGACTTATGGACAATAAGTTATGCGCTAATCCTTCTACAAGAAGTACATTAGTTATGGAAGGAGAGTTACCAATACTTATGGTTCCAGAGCCAATAATTTTGCCCTTCTGATCTCCTCCAAAATTGACTTCTCCACCAGACTTAAGCACCAGGTCTTAGAACATAGACCTTCTTCCCGTCATGTGTCGCGAGCACCCAGAGTCCAGGTACGATGACATTTTGTGCTTTGTCTTCTTTGCTGCTAAGGATATCTGCAACAGAAATTATCTTCTCCTTAGGTACCCAAAATTTCTTGGGTCCTTTCTTTTAGTTTTCCTCAAGTTCTGATTGAACTTGGGTTTAGCATTATAAGTAATAGGAGGAACAACATGATATTCTTTAGGTTTGGCAGCATGATGTTTTTTAGGTTGTGTCACTTGCTTTTTGGTGTGTGCAGTGTTAAAGCTTTTGGCATGTGAAGTGAGCCTAATATCATGTGAGTGTCCATATTTGAACTGATCATACAATGGCTTGTATGTGATTTTCAAATCATTAACAGGTTCAAATTTGTGTGAGGTATCACCCTCATAGCCAAAACCAAACCTTTTGTTTCCAGAAACACCATATATCATAGAAGCAAGATGACTCCTGCCAATACTTCTAGATAGGAACTTTCTGAAGCTCGAGTCATATTCTTTCAGAATATGATTGAGACTAGGAATGGATTTTTCTGATTCAGAAGGAGATCCAATATCTTTGGATAATTTTAAAACTTTTTCCTTCAGTTCAGAATTTTCCACTTCCAGCTTCTTAGTTTCAAATTCAAATTGCTTTTTCAGCTTTTTGTATTTGATACTAAGATGAGCCTTGAGTTCCAGAAGTTCAGTTAAACTGGAAACTAACTCTTCTCTAGATAGTTCAGAAAATACCTCTTCAAAATCTGATTCTGATGTAGATTCTGATCCATCATCCACTGTGTCCATTAGTGCAAGATTTGCTTGCTCTCCTTCAGAGTCTGATTCTGATTCTAATTCAGAATCATCCCATGTCGCCATAAGACCTTTCTTCTTATGAAACTTCTTCTTGGGATTCTCCTTCTGAAGTTTTGGACATTCATTCTTGAAGTGTCCAGGCTCATTGCACTCATAGCATATGACCTTCTTCTTGTCAGATCTTCTGCCTCCAGAAGATTCTCCTCTTTCAGGCTTCTTTGAACTTCTGAAGCTCTTGAACTTCATTTGCTTGCTCTTCCAGAGATGGTTTACCCTTCTGGAGATCATGGACAATTCATCTTCATCTTCTGATTCTGATTCTTCAGAATCTACTTCTTCAGCCTGAAAAGCGTTAGTGCATTTTTTATAATTAGATTTTAATGCAATAGACTTACCTTTCTTCTGAGGCTCATTTGCATCCAGCTCTATCTCATGGCTTCTTAAGGCACTGATTAGCTCTTCCAAAGAGACTTCATTCAGATTCTTTGCTATCTTGAATGCAGTCACCATTGGACCCCATCTTCTGGGAAAGCTTCTGATGATCTTCTTTACATGATCAGCCTTGGTGTAGCCTTTGTCCAGAACTCTTAATCCAGCAGTTAGCGTTTGAAATCTTGAAAACATCTTCTCAATATTTTCATCATCCTCCATCTTGAAGGCTTCATATTTCTGGATTAGGGCAAGAGTTTTGGTCTCCTTGACTTGAGCATTTCCTTCATGGGTCATTTTCAATGACTCATATATATCATAGGCAGTTTCCCTATTAGATATCTTCTCATACTCAACATGAGATATAGCATTCAGCAAAACAGTCCTACATTTATGATGATTTTTGAAAAGCTTCTTTTGATCATCATTCATTTCTTGTCTTGTAAGCCTTACGCCAGTAGCTTTCACTGGATGTTTGTAACCATCCATCAGAAGATCCCATAAGTCAACATCTAGACCAAGGAAGTAACTTTCAAGTTTATCTTTCAAGTATTCAAAGTTTTCACCATCAAATACTGGTGGTCTAGTATAACCATTGTTACCATTTCCATTGTATTGCTCAGCTGAGCCAGATGTAGATGTATTTGTTGGAATTTCACCAGACATCTTGTACTGAAGCGTTTTTCTCTTCCTGAATCTTTTCTAAACACGGTTAAGTGCTTGCACCTTAGAACCGGCGCTCTGATGCCAATTGAAGGATAGAAAAACACTTAGATAGGGGGTTTGAATAAGTGTAGCTTTAAAACATGTAATATAAAAACAGTTTGCACAATGATTTTTATTCTGGTTCGTTGTTAACTAAACTACTCCAGTCCACCCCCTTGGAGTGATTTACCTCACCTGAGGATTTAATCCACTAATCACACGAGATTACAATGGTTTTCCACTTAGACAACTTCTTAGTCTTCTAGAGTATACTGATCACAACCTGATCACTCTAGGAACAATCTGCTTAGATACCCTCTAAGACTTTCTAGAGTATACTGATCAACAACCTGATCACTCTAGTCCTTACAACTTAATGTAAACAAATTCTAAGAGTTACAATGCTTCTAATAAAGCTATTATCACAACTGTGATTTTCTCTTAAGTTTAAGCTTAATCTCACTAAAGTATTACAACAGCAATATAGTGAGTTTGATGAAGTTTGAGAGCTTTTGATTTGAACAGCGTTTCAGCAAGTTGGTTCAGAGTTCGTGATTCGTAACATAGCTTCTCATCAGAACTTCATATTTATAGGCGTTTGAGAAGATGACCGTTGGGAGCATTTAATGCTTTGCGTATTCCGTACAGCATTGCATTTAATGTTTCACTCTTTTGTCAACTACCTCGAGCCTTGCTTTCGCTGTGTCTACTGACGTTGCCTTTAATAGCTTTCAACGTTCCTTTTGTCAGTCAGCGTAGCCTGCCAGCTAGTACTTACTTCTGATCTGATGTTTGTGTGAACAACGTTTGAATATCATCAGAGTCAAACAGCTTGGTGCAAAGCATCTTCATGTCTTCTGACCTTGAAGTGCTTCTGAGCGTGATACCATGAGAACTTCAGTGCTTCTGCTTCTGATCTCAAGTCCTTCTGATGCTTCCATAGACCATGTTCTGATTCTGCTTGACCATCTTCTGATGTCTTGCCAGACCATGTTCTGATGTTGCATGCTGAACCTTCTGAGTTAGTGCTTCTTGCGCTGATTTTGTGCATACTCTTTATATAATTCCTGAAATGGAAATTGCATAGTATTAGAGTACCACATTATCTCATACAAAATTCATATACATTGTTATCATCAAAACTAAGAATATTGATCAGAACAAATCTTGTTCTAACAGACACTACTTCTCTTGCTTCACAGCTTCGAGAATCAAATGGTGATCTTCCCACAGCCCGGGAGATTCATCTAGACAAGCCTTAGACTTCTACATCTTGAGCCGTATCAAACTAGGTTACAAACCCTTCTTTTTATATCTAATTTCCAACTGGATTTGGACCTTCAGTTACAGCTAATTTGCTGTTACAAAACAACAGTAACTTCTCCTTATTTAGAAACTATATAAAGCTGTATATTCTTCAAATATTTTGATTTATTCTTCTGACCTTTTAAACATATAACTCCTTATATGATTGCATCATATCTCTAAATATATCTGTGATTGTTAAATTATAACAGATTTAACTTATCCACTTCAGTTCAGGCACGATATCGTATGCTGTTATATATGATATCTCATACGACATTTCATTCCAGATATTGAGACATCTCAACACAACATGTCTTAACATGAGATAGGACTTCTTGCTCAATCTATTCTTGTCAACAAGTTAATTCAACCTATCAACTAAACCTGCTTTATTTGTTTTACTAAAATTAATGTCAATCATAAAACTAGAGAACTTACAAGTTTAGGGGTAAAGAACCAACTCTACACTTGTAGCCTCGGCAATCCAGAATTGGGGAACATTTAATCCAACAATCAAGCTCTTGTGAAAATTTACTTTTAATCCGGACATTGCTTCGAAGAGGAGCACAATTGCTTTAATACTGCGAAAATTAGTCCAACTTTTCTCACAAATGATCATGGTGTCGTCTGCATTATTGCAGATACATAAATCGACACTTGCCTCTCTCAAATTTGAATCCAGCAATTTTCCCGAATCCACCGCTTTCTTCATCAACATATTAAATCATTCCATTACAATTAATAAAAGGAATGGATAAAGAGGGTCTACTTAACATAAACATCGATTCATCTTAAATTTCTTAGTCGGGCTTCCGTTTAAAAACACAAAAATTAAAGATGATTTTAAACATTCTAAAATCCAATTTCTCCATTGAAATCCCATTTTTTTTTCTATCACAAACAAAAGAAAACTCTAATCTACTAAATTTTTTTTTTTCGAAATTCACTTTAAAAAAAAAGATAACTTTCCTTTTCTTCTGCCTAGCCTCATCAACTATTTTATTAGCAACCAGCACCCATCTAAGATTTGCCTAAATTATTCATATCTTTTAACTCATTCAAATATTTTTAAATGAGTGTAAAATTAGTAGTTGACAATGTTGCTTATAATAAAAGAAGTAGTTGACAATGTTGTATACTTTGATGAAACCTCTTCGTCATCTAGGTCATTATCATTCCTCGCAATTTCAAACACACAAGTCTAAACAAAACAAAACAAAAAATAGTACAATCTTAATTTATGCCATTCTTTCACAAAGGAACCTTCCTTCCATTCAACCAAATATAACCACAAAATCCAAATTAATAAAGCATACCATATACCCTTTTCAAATTTTCTTCACAAGGCATATACACGTGGCCAAATCTATGAACTTGACCAATTTTCACGACCTACACGTGTGTCCCACACCACCTCCCATTCCTCTCCTTCTCTCTCCATCACTCCGAACCTGCCGCAACCTAACCAGAAAAAGAAAAGAAAAAAAAAAACTCAAAAAACTCTCTTTTTTTTCTCTACCCAAAAACAAAAATCTATCCATATCAAACCCATAACAAAATAAAAACAGAATTTTGCGAGCTACCCGTTTCATCTCAAACCTTATATTCACCAATTCCAGCTTCAATTTTCATTTTCCATTTGCTTCATTTTCGTTGCCATTATTAGGGTTCGGTCTCTGGTAACCATAACAATGCCGGAGATCGAACACGCGCCGGAAGTTACCGCCCTTTTTGGAAAATACGAATTGGGAAGAGTCGTGGGTTGCGGCGCGTTCGCCAAAGTTCACTACGCGCGCAATATTCAAACGGGACATGGCGTAGCCGTCAAGATAATCAACAAGAAGAAACTCTCCGGTACCGGTCTCACCGGAAACGTGAAACGCGAAATCACCATCATGAGTCGTCTTCATCACCCTCACATTGTTCGTCTCCACGAAGTTTTAGCGACGAAAACGAAAATCTACTTCATCATGGATTTCGTTCGCGGTGGCGAGCTTTTCGCGAAGATCTCAAAGGGGAGATTCAGTGAGGATCTCAGCCGTCGGTATTTTCATCAGTTAATCTCCGCCGTTGGATATTGTCACTCGCGTGGAGTTTTTCATCGTGATCTTAAACCGGAGAATCTATTATTAGACGAGAATGGGAAATTAAAGGTTTCGGATTTCGGGTTAAGTGCGGTTACGGATCAGATCCGACCCGATGGGTTGCTTCATACGCTTTGTGGGACCCCTGCTTACGTGGCACCGGAGATTCTCGCTAAGCGAGGATACGATGGAGCTAAGGTTGATGTTTGGTCGTGTGGGGTTGTTTTGTTTGTTCTTGCTGCTGGGTATCTTCCGTTTAACGATCAGAATTTAATGGTTATGTATCGGAAAATCTATAAAGGTGAATTCCGGTGTCCGCGGTGGATGTCGCCGGATCTGCGGCGGTTTTTGTCGAAGTTGCTTGATACGAACCCGGAAACCCGGATCACCGTGGAGGAAATGACCCGGGATCCGTGGTTTAGAAAAGGGTATAAGGAGATAAGGTTTCATGAGGAAGATTATGGGTCTGATCACGGGCATGGAGTTGGAATCGGGTGTAAGGGTGATGGGTCGGAGGTGATGAATTTGAACGCTTTTGATATCATATCGCTTTCTTCGGGTTTGGATTTATCCGGGTTGTTTGGGGAGTTTGATGGGGCGGAGAGGTTTGTTTTAAGGGAGTCGCCGGAGAGGATAATTGAGGTGGTGGAGGAAGTTGGAGCGGCGGAGGGAATGGGGGTGAGGTGGAAGAAGGAATGTGGGGTTGAGTTGGAAGGGTTGAATGGTAATTTCGGAATTGAGATTGAGGTTTACCGGTTGACGGCGGAGGTGGCGATGGTTGAGGTGAGGAGGAGAGGAAGTGATGCGGCGGCGTTTAATGAATTGTGGGATGTTAAGCTTAAGCCTCAGTTGGTATCAGGTGGTGCAACGACGTCGTATCAGCATGAATGTGAACCTGAATCACAACCTGAATCACAAACTGAATCACCGATTGCCAGTGACTGACATTATATTGTATTTTTTGATTTGATTAATGTTTTGGTTGTGTACATTATTAAATATCACATATAAATATTTAAGGTTTTTGTTTTTTTGTTTTGGTCCATAATGAAGGTGTATCAGTATAGTTAAGCTGTGTATATTTTTAACATGGATTTGTTATTTCTATCACACTTTTTTTCTTTCTTTCTTTCTATTTTTCTTTAAGAATATTCTCCTTCCTATAAGATTTCATTTTATCTATATTTCCCCTCTTCTAGTTATTAGATGACAATTATATCCATATTCCATGAATACTTGTTGCAGCTTCAAAGGTAAGCAAATCAAGGAACATTAACATGAGCTCCAACATCTTCAACATATGCATGAACACATTCGAGAAACAAATGAATTCAATCCTTGAAGCATGTTCCACAATTTCTCCAATAAAGTGTATTATCATCATATTCAATTATTTTTTTGTTATTTCAAGTAAGATTTATTAATTAAAACAACTAAAAATTGATCTCCTATCACTAGAGAACAAACCTCATATGTACATGGTGAATTTTTTATTAATTCCCAAATTTGCCAACACCATATAGTAGCACATCATAACCAAATAATTCAGTAATGTTACAACAAACAACAAAAGTACTACGAATGAAAAACGAAAGTGAGCCTATTCCAAATGGAAGTGTTGTATTAGTGCCAAAACAAACATAAAAACAAAGCTTGAATATAAAATGGTAACTTAATGAATAATGAGACACAAAAAGTACATACAACAACGTGTGGTGATATTTCTAATTTCAGACACCTATATATATTTTTTATTTAAACATTCTTCACTTATTATTACGGTTACGGTTATTTAAAACAATGGTTATCCTATACATTTTATGAGTTTAATTCTCAACGTCTGCTAATTTGTGATTTATTTAGAATTTTAGTTGTGTCTTTCATTTTAATTTTAAAAGCGAAAGTGATATCCTTATGGTTATTTTATTTAATCTAACCGTTGTGATATATTTTTTAATTATTTAAAATTTTTAATTACTAAAACATGGTGCTTTTTAATAAATTTTCATTAAGTTATCCATATATTACTAGGGTTATTTTAAACAATCATAGTGGAATGACTTATTAAAGAAACAAAGCTAGTTAGATTGTCTCTTCAGTTGCATATTTTTATTTCCATTACAAAACAACCAAGGCCGTCTCAATTTTTTAGAGATCCTGTGTAGATTAGTTATGTTTCAACCATGACAAAACAATTAGAGGCCTATTTACCTCCATTTTAATAGTGGCAAAGATTTATAAGGCCCTATTTAGTTAGGATTTAATCGTAAAAAATTTGAGGCCCTGTGCGGTAGCCTGTCTTGCACGCCCTCAAAGACGGCCCTGGAAACAACGTCTTTCTAATTCCGACAAAAGAACGTCATTTTTAACCCTTACCAAGCAACGCCATTTTCAACCTCCAATGGAAGAACACCATTTTCAACCTACTTCTTTGCTTTCATACCGTCGAGGAGGAAGCTGACACGGTGTTCTTCGTTCTTGACTAGCCTTGAGTTTAACTGTCGAGGAGTAAGAAAAATAATCTAACAATGAACATAAAACTAAACCAAAAATGAACACAATCCAATCATCGGAACCTTGAAACTTAGACTATGTCCTAGGATCAATCTAGTCGGTCCTGCGAGCAACCAAATATCTGTTATTTTGGAGGACTAACGCTTGTTTACGAAATTCCACTGTAAACAATACCATAGAAACATAGGGTTTCAAATCCATGACATTTCGCTTTATATCACAACAATTGTTTACTTTAACCATTGTGACATATAACGCGCTACCTAGTGTTGGGTGTGAGTATCAAAGTAGAAAATAGTCTAGAGAGGGGTGAATAGACTTTTTAAAAACAAATCATTCGATTCTTCAAATAAGAATAACCAGAAGTTTTTCAGAGTTTGCGCACGGAAGTTTGTAGAGCGAAAATGTGAAATTACACTCAATTGACAGTTATTAGGAAGCAACCCAAATCACTTTACAAATATCATAATTCATAATGTCTAGATGAGGAAACACAACGTATGCAATTGAATCAATGGAATAAGTCACGAGATGTGGTGACACAATTTATCAATAAGTCAAATTCTAAAAGCATGATGTTTCTCAGATTTTAATCACCACTAAAGACCTTAATAAGTTTTCAAATTCCAACAAAACCTAAGCTTATCAAATAAATTGCTATTACCAAAATATAACCTAAGCATGCATGTTCTACGAAATTCAAATTCAAGAGTAAGAGATAGAGAGAGATGACACAGTGATTTATAGTGCTTCGACTCTTTCATCCTCGCGTGAGTCTACATGCGCTTTTGAAAGTACCTGCATAATTATATATGTTTTACAAATATTCAAAGAGTTTATGCAATCACTTATCCAAAATAATGTTGAAGACAATATAACTTCGACGTATTGATAATAAATTAAGCAAGTTTAAAATAACATATATACATATATATACTTCTCTCTGTCATAAATTTAATGCCACATAATCGACATATCTGGTGAGCAATGTATGATCACAAGCCCTTACAGGAAACCATCCATCAATATGTACAAATAGCTCTGAATCAACCAAAACAGTCACCTCTATATCAGTTAGAGCAGTCACATCCGTAGTAACCAGAGTAGTCACCTCCATCGTATCAGTTGGAGCCTCCATCCAAATATGATATGTAACTTCTATCTCAACCACCACATGTTGGTCATCCTGATCATCCACCTTCTAAGCTACTGTCTTAACATCGTCAACAATCGCAACATCCGATTTAGCAACAATATCAGCGCCCCGTCAAACTCTACCTCTTCTACACTAAAGAATACGAGGTGTGCGTGACTGCTCTCTAAGCTATATCTGTCAAGAACCAATTGTGTCGTCTCACTCTAGTCCTCACTAAAAAAATAAAGAAATACAAACTATCAAACTGTTTAAAAACTTTGGATATCAAGATAAATTTTCTGAATTTTTTTGAAAAAATATGATTACGATCTCAACCTTTTCTTCTATTGGAATTTTTGAAATATTTGATAAGTATGTACGAGTTTTTACCAAACTTTTCAAAATCATTGATAAAAAGGCATGTGGTTTAACCGGATTTTTCAAAGAATCTGATAAAAAAGGCTTGAAAAATATAGTAAAATGATGTTTTAGCGAAAAATGTGGTATAAAATATAAATTAGCGATAAAAACTCAACTTATTTGTAAAATCCTATAGATAGCTTAAAATGTTCGATAAATCATGCAATTTTTAAAAAAATTAAGAATATGACACCCACACATATTGTGTGAATTGACTATATTATCCTTCACAACTTTAAAACCATATATTATTCTAAATTCACGCAAAACTTACGTATTTCACAAAATTTTCTTAACGATATCGGGCATCTTGAAGTTC
Organism: Vicia villosa; assembly: GCF_029867415.1. Lineage (NCBI taxonomy): Eukaryota > Viridiplantae > Streptophyta > Magnoliopsida > Fabales > Fabaceae > Vicia > Vicia villosa. The sequence continues at coordinate 95,037,633 of NC_081182.1, forward strand.
ATACCGGCAATTTTATGAAAAATATGAATTTTTTTTAATTTTTATGCTTTTTTACCGACATTGTTAAAATACCCGATAAAAAATCATAATTTTCATGAATTTTTATCGAAATTTTTTGATGTTTCTGGTAAAAACGCATGTATTTGTACCGTGAATTTTAAAAATGTCGATATACATATGAGTTTTTACTGTGGATTTTAACATTGTTGGTATTTACTCATGCACTTATACCAGAAATTTTAAAAATGCTGAAAACTTAAATTTTTGGGATCACATAGTATTTCTTAAAAATATCGGTATTGTTTACGGATCTTTTAAAAAAATGGTATAATTTAATACTAACAATTTTAAAATAAACTATCGAAATTTTAAAATGTTACCAAAAACTTTAAATTAACTGCCAAAACGTTAGTAGTGGTGTTCATTGGTTTAGGTAAATCCGAATCAAATCAGAATCCGAACCAAACCATAGTGTTTGGGTTGGACATTTTTCCAGTTCGGTCAAGAACCGAACCAAATCAATGAAATCTAATGAAAATTAGTTCGGGCATTGGATTTTCAATTTTCTACCCGCTAACCCAACCCAAACCAACCATAATTAATTATCATAAAAATTTCTATCAAGCATTCAACTTCAAAAGAAAAAAAAAGGTGAAATGTCGTATGTGGACAAGTTATGCTTTTTTAATTTGTAATTAGAAAATTGTTAGTGTAATGTGATAAATGAGCATAGAGCTATGGAACAAATTCATTATCATACTAACTCAAGTGACTAGTAAAATATATTCAAAAGCATTTATGTTAGAAATTTTTTTGTTAGATATTTTTGTATCTATTAGCGAAAAATTGCTAGTCTAATATTAACAATTGAACATTATTAATAGCTTATTTTTTATATTATTATGGAAAATTAATTTCTCTAAAGAAATTATTTTTTTCAAATATTTTTGCATTTTTTGTCTACCTGATCAATTATCAATCCAACTCAAACCAACATGTTGTTTATCGATTCGGTTCGATTTGGGCTTTATCGCAAAAATTTGCAAATCCAATCCAAACCAATCTATTTTACTTTAATCGGTTTGGATATCAGATTCTCTCAAAATCGAAACAAACCGGCCCGCGAATACCCTTAAACGTTAGTTCCCACATTTTTTAATTCAATTTTGTAGAGCGGCAGTTCTAAAATTAATAAAATATATGTGGAGGTGAAAGGTATAAAATTTGGATTTTTCTTTACCCACCTCCCTATGGGGTCACCCCCAGCAAAATTCTCCATTTGCCCCTGCTTCGGAGATGCATCCCTGAAGTATTTTTTTTCCAGATTTTTTTAGACTTCGGAAATGCATTTCCGAAAACACCAAAAAATTGGTGTTTTCGGAGATGCATTTCCGAAATGCATGAAAAATCAAAAAATACGTTGTTTTTTACAATCAGGTAATATTTCGGAAGTTCATTTCCAAAAATAAATCTGCATATACAATTTTCCCTCCTTCACTATTTCATCATTTTTCTCCAAAACTCCTCCAAACCCTCTCCAAAACTCAATCAATCTCAATCCATTTTCCGTCTCCAAATCAAGTTTCAAACCGTTGATCACATTAAAGGGAACATAGAGAGCTACGATTTGAGGTAAACATCTCTCATTTCATCCCCTATTTCACTACATTGATTGAAGAAATTTCTGCTGAAAACTGCGATGGTTCGGAAGTACATTTCCGAAATAAGTTACCTAACGAATTTCGGAAATGTACTTCCCGAAGTTGTCAACGTTAATAACGATTCGATTATCGACGTTAAATCTATGCTCAATGCGGGTGATGTACGACAACAATTTACAAATGATCGGAGCTTCGGTAGTCGTGAACAATTGCTTGATTGGGTTCGTAACGAAGCTAGTAAACTTGGATTTGGAATTGTTATTTTAAGGTCCGACAATGGAAATAGTAGACGGAAAGCTTTTGTCGTTTTGAATTGCGAGCGGGGTGGGAGTTATGTACAAACAAACCGGGTGTTAAAACACGAAGACACGGGATCGAGAAAGTGTGGGTGTCCGTTTAAGTTGCGCGCGACTCGGAGGGTTGATGATTTGTGGCGTTTAACCGTCATTTGTGGAATTCACAATCATGCCTTGGATGCCAAGTTACACGGGAATCCAATGGCGTGTCGTTTGTCCCGCGAAGAGAAGAATGTGATTTCGGATTTAACGATAGTCAAAGTGGCGCCTCGCAACATACTTTCCGATTTGAAGCGTAAAAAACCGGATAACGTTTCAAATATCAAGCAAGTTTACAATGAACGACACAATCTTAAAGTCTTGAAAATGGGCCCTCGGTCGGAAATGCAACAACTTTTAAAACTATTAGGCGATAACCAATACGTGTCAAGCTTCCGAACATCCGAGGACAAAGTTACGGTGCGTGACATTTTTTGGACTCATTCCGAAAGTATCAAATTGTTCAACACATTTCCAACCGTTCTTGTGATGGATTCGACGTACAAGACCAACAAGTATAGGCTTCCTCTTCTAGAGATTGTCGGTGTGACCTCGACGGACAAGACATATTCGGTCGGGTTTACTTTTTTGGAGTGTGAAAAAGAAGATAACTTTACATGGGCTTTGGGAATATGCAAGTCTTTGTTGGTTGATCAAAAGGTTATGCCAAATGTTATTGTTACCGACCGGGACGATGCTTTGATGAATGCGGTCGATACCGTCTTCCCGACATCGACCGCATTACTTTGCCGGTATCACATAACTTGCAATGTGAGAAGTAAGCTCAAACCCGCGGTTGGGACAAAAGATAGGCCGGATGAAAACGGTAAAGTTATCAAAGCCGGTGTTGTGGTGGATAGGATTATGGCCGCATGGAGGGAGATTTTAGATGCACACTCCAAAGAGGTGTATACCGAGAAAGTAAAGGAAAAAGTTGTTTGTGCTTGGACGGATCGAGTAAGACATCTTGGTTGCACCACGACTAACCGAGTTGAATCCGCACATGCGGTCTTGAATCCGCACCGCCGATCAAAAAATCACCCATTATCTACATTGATGAGATGCCACTTTTTATGCACAGATATATCGATAAGATAGTTGATGTTGGAGGCGACAACAATTGTGGATATCGGGCCGTTGCGGGTTTGCTCGGTAAAGGGGAAGCAAATCACACTTTAATTCAACGGGAACTTCTTTCGGAGTTGACTTCGCATCGGGACATCTACGCCCGACTATATGAAAATCAAGAAAACTTTGAGAAACTTCATGATTCACTTGTTCCATCATTTCGAAGTGGATGTCATTCCCTGATATGGGCCATCTAATAGCAAGTGCATATGATCGGGTGTGTGTCGATTTGACGAGATTTGGACTATGTGATACATTCTTTCCACTTCATAGTCGACCGCCATTGGACGCATCGAGTCGCATCATATGCATCGGGTATCTAAGATCGCGACACTTCGTGCAAGTCTTTTTGAAACCGGGGTGTCCTATACCGGCTACTTCTTGTCAATGGACGACACATCATTCAAATGAGGCGGAGACTTGGCCGGATCCTTTTGTTTCAAGAATGGCGGAGTTTGAAGAAATGATGAGCCAAGAGCGTGAGCAAAATAGAGAGCGGTCGAAGAACATACCTATTTTAGATTTAGGCGCCACCGATTTGTTCGACGAATTTTAGTTTTTACCGGGCCGTTTTTTGTTTGTAATGACCGGTGCGTGTCTTTTTTGTATGTATTGTCGTTTACCATGTAAAATCGGACCGATTCAATACATATATAATATAAGTATGTTTTATGTTGTCATTGCCTATTTTATGCCTATTTTGAATGCTTTTGGTATTGTTAACACAAAACAGAATGCAATGCACACAATGCAAATTTCACCTCTGTTTTTGCATAATTCGGAAATGAACTTCCGAAATATACATGTTTTCAGACCAATTTCGGAAGTTCATTTCTGAAACTTCCACTGAATGCAGGATAAGGTTTGTTGGGCCATTATTACTCCAATAAGTCTATAAATACAACACACTCTTCTTCATCCTCTTCAGACCACAAAACACAAATGACACAAACCTACCCCCACCTAGCATTCGTCTACTTCACCAGTGGCTACCCGATGCCGTTCCAATTCCGCTTCTCACGTGACACGCCATTTGCGGACCTGATAACGTCGCTCAACACGCAATTGCAATATCCGGAAAAACGAAAGGTTGTCAAGCTCGAGTACCGTTCGCTATCGCTTAATGACGATGGAGACGTTGAGTTCACACCTTTTGAGATCAAGAACGACGAAGATTTAGCGGTTTTGTGGACAACTTTCGACCGATTTTCTTCGAAGGATCCGATCGAGTTGGATGCAAAACTTCAAAGATCGGGGGCCGACGTTATCAAAATGTTGACTCATCCCCACCTACCCGTGTTTAACAATATGTAACTTTAATCTTATGTAACATGATCGATGTAATCTTCATCCGTTAAATAAATCAAATCGTTGTTGTTTGTTATTTTTCTTCTGTCCAGACCTTATTTCGGAAGTACATTTCTGAATTCTTCCAAGGGGGTGTATTCGGGGATGCACTTTCGAATTTACCCATTTTCTGAAGAAAAAAAAACATTATTTCGAATGTACATTTTCGAAATCAATTTTTTTCATCAAAAAAACACATTTTTGGAAATACATTTTCGAAATAGAGAGTATTTTGGAGATTTCACCACGCGTGACCAAGAAAGTAAGGAGGTATGTAAAGAAAATTCCTAAAATTTTCCTGTCCTCGAGTGAGTCTAAAAAGTCAGAAATTCAACTCGCTTCGTGACTCACACAAACACACGATGCGAACAAGAACTTCACTCTCTTCATGTTTTCTTCGTCTCCAACACTTCTCTTCAACAATCTCTAACACCATTAACAACAACAACCCTACAACCAGAACCCACCTCTTGAACTCCATCAGAACCCTCCCAAACCTCACCACCGCCGTCACACTCTTCCACCAAATGCTCTCAATGAAACCCTTCCCTCACATCAAAGACTTCAATTTCCTTTTCACCTTCATCACCAAAACCAAAAACTACACAACAACCATTTCCCTTATCAAACAAGCTCACTCCTTTGGCGTTACCCCAGACACGTACACTCTCAACATCCTCATCAACTCTCTCTGCCATTTGGGTCACACTTCCTTCGCCTTCTCCGTTTTCGGCCTAATGCTCAAAACAGGCCTAAACCCAACTATGGTAACCCTCAACACCATTGTTAACGGGCTTTGTGTAGAAGGAAAACTGGCACAAGCTTTGAATTTTACCCGCCACATGGAAAATGCGGGTTATGAACCTAACGGTTACACTTTTGGAGCGTTGGTTAACGGTTTGTGTAAAATCGGAGACATGGGTAATGCTGTTGTTTGTCTTAGGAATATGATTGAGAGAAACTTTGAACCGAATGTTGTTGTTTATAATGCAATCATGGATGGTTTTTGCAAAGGAGGGTTTGTTTCTGAGGCTTTGGATTTGTTCAGAGAAATGAATGAAAAAGGTGTAAACCCTAGTTTGGTTACTTATAATTGTTTAATTCAAGGGCTTTGTTGGAATTGTCGATGGAAAAATGTTTATTTTTTGTTGAATGAGATGATGGAGAAGGGGATAATGCCTGATGTTCAAACTTTTACTATTTTGGTGGATGGTTTTTGTAAAGAAGGGTTGGTTTTGGAGGCTAAGAGTGTGATTTGTTTCATGGTGCAAATGGGGGAGGAGCCTAATGTTGTGACTTATAATTCACTGATTGGTGGTTATTGTTTGATGAATCGAATGGATGAAGCTATGAAGGTTTTTGATTGGATGGTTTTAAGGAAGTGTTTGCCTAGTGTTGTTACTTATAATTCATTGATTCATGGTTGGTGTAAGGTTAGAGATGTTGATAAAGCTATGTGTTTGTTGAGAGAGATGGTTAGTGAAGGTTTGTGTCCTGATGTTGTGACATGGACAACGCTTGTTGGGGGGTTTTGTGAAGTTGGTAAACCTTTGGCTGCGAAAGAGTTGTTCTTTACGATGAAGGAGTACGGTTTGGTTCCTAATCTCTTGACTTGTGCTGTTGTGTTGGATGGTTTGATTAAGTGTTATTTTCGTTTTGAGGCGATGTCGTTGTTTAGAGCTATGGAGGAGAGTGATTTAGATCTTGATATTGTCATTTATAATGTTATGATTGATGGTTTATGTAAAGATGGAAAGTTGAGTGATGCAAAGAAGGTTCTTGCGCGGCTTTTGGTTAAAGGGTTGAGATTCGATTCGTATACTTATAATATAATGATTGGAGGTTTGTGTAGAGAAGGGTTGTTGGATGATGCTGAAGACTTGCTTAGGAAAATGGAAGAGAATGGATGTTCACCGAATGCATGCTCTTATAATGTTTTTATTCAGGGATTGCTGCGGAAAAGTGATTTTTTAAGGTCAAGTAAATATCTTCAAATAATGAAAGGCAAAGGGTTTGCAGTGGATGCTACTACTACAGAGTTGCTTATAGGCTTTTATTCTGCTGATAAAGGAAGTAATGCTTTTTGAGAGTTATGCTGAACTGAATTTTGCTTGGATTTAATTGCACCATCTATACATTATTTGATGTGAATTTCTGTTATCATGTTTTAAGAACCTATTTGATCAGAGGTATGCTATAATAAACTAGGGCGAGCATGATATGATGTTCATATATGAAAATCCAAATTGGGTTATGATAATGATGAGATTCTAAAGTGTAACTGATCAATCAAAGAGTTCAGAGCTGGCTATTCTGGCCCAGAGATTAGCACAATTCAATGCAAACAAAAAGAAGTCATTGCTGTGCAGATTGCAGTTGCATGTTTATGGGAGAGATGCAATTGTATGTCTGATGTTCATAAAAGTGAAGGTATGTAAACTGACCCTTTGAGATTTGTGGTATAAAATATGTGTGGATAAGTTTGTTACACATGATTGTCACTTTAGAATAGGGTAGCATGTGTTTTGACCCGTACTGCCATGTAGCGCTGATAACAGCGCTATGGCATAGCAGATTTTTGTGAATTTGCTATGAAAGCTGTGACACTATCCTAGTTTTGCTATTCAGGCAATAACTGCCGCTGTAAAACTTAAGAGTCAGCACATATGCCGCATCTTAGAATTTGAATGGAGTCTAACTTAATCTACAAAACCTACTTGAAAGGTAAGGGCTGCCAAACTTTTATAAACAATACACAAGCCATATCTCTAGTTGGAGGCTGCAATGAAGGCCTGAAATCCACCCCCTGCCATTGACTTATTTGAAGCACTAGTGTTGGCTTCAATTATGGAACTTTTGTTTTGTAATGGACTCTTTATCTTTATTCTTTCCTATTTTAATTAAGGTTTTACGGCTTTTTCGTATCTTCTATTTCAGCTCTCACAGAAATTGAAAAATTGTGAAAGAGAGAAACACGAAATGACTGAAAGAGAACACAGATAGCTCATACTTAACTATTTACAACAATGAAGTTCAATGTTGATGTCCTTGGAGCAGCTGAATAATTGTTGGTGGGTTTTGTGAAGTTGGTAAACCTTTGGCTACTAAAGAGTTGTTCTTTACTATGAGGGAATATGATTTGGTTCCTAATCTCTTGACCTGTGGTCTGTTGTACTTGATTTAACCATATGATGTGAGTGTTTCACACATATCAACTACATTGCGATAATTGTCTTGTTGTTTTATTCCCTGCAATTGCATGTCAGCAAGCAATGAATGGAATTAGGAAGGTATTATTCAACAATCAACACATAAGAAAGCATTTCTCTAGAGAAGCCAACCTGTTTACTTGAGGCAGAAAGCAGCCGGAACTTGGTGGAACATTGCAAAATGAACTTGGTGGAACCTGTCTCCTTGGTTTTATGGCTTTTCATATCTTCTATTTCAGCTCTCACGGAATTGAAAAATTGTGAAAGAGAGAGAAACAAATGGATTCAACTAGTCAGATATGATTTCAAATGCAGGATGTCACAAGCTCATAGATTGGTTCAAGCAATCAAGGAAGCAAAATGGATGCCATGTTATGAAAGAACACAGCTAGCTCAACTTAAACGAGTTCAGTACAATTTCAGTCACTCGAACTCCAATATTTACAAAGCCGATGAAGATCAAGTTGAGGTCCTTGGAGCAGCTGAGTTTAGTCTCTATCTGTCAAAATTAGCCCAAAGGAAAACAATATTGTAAGAAGATTTTTATAAAATAAAAAAGAACTTTTGGATAGTAGAATGAGATGGGATGTTGAAGTATTATAAAAGAGATTAATGAACACAGTTTTTCATATTTTGGGGACTAAAAGGCAACCTTATGCTTATTATGGCTTTCAGATTGTAATTTCATTCCTGTTGGTTATTTTGTCACGTTTTGTTGTTGCACATAGTTTGGATAATCTTCTTACTCTTAAAATCTATTTAATATATTTTTTCCAATGTTTGTCCAAGTCATAGGATAAATTTAATGCATATTTATAGGGTTTTAACCCATGACAGAACCACATCACCCCTAAACACTAATTTAGGAAGTAATCTTCACTAAATAAGGAAGTGGAATAACTAAAACTACTTTCTCTCTTAAAATGTAAGAAACACTTATTGACTAATAATTTAAAAACAATAAGAATAATTTCTTAATTATTATATATTATTTCTTGAGACAATATGCTATGTTCAAGGCATTCATTTTAATATAATCATAACAATAAATTATTAATTTATTTTGTATTTTATATTTGGTATATACACTTTTAATCATCAAACAACAACAACAAAATTATGAATAATTTTCACTTTGAATATTTTTATTTAGTTTTTCTACACTAATATGTACTAGAGTGATTAAAGAAGGAAATTAAAAAAAAAAAAAAGGGAAATTTCTTAGTGCACCTACAAATAAAAGAAAACAATTCCATCGTTTAAGGGCGGATTGTTTATATATATATATTAGCCAATAAACAAAATATAGTAATGTAAAATTTATAGAAATACTGTTTGTAATAGATAATATATTATAGATTCTCTATATTCATATGGTCTTATATTTAATATATAACAACAACAAAAAAAAGCATTGTTGATGTCTACAAATATTAAGGGAGATTATTGCTGTCTATAGGCTCTGATACCAACTGTAACACCTCATATATAATTGACTAGTATATTATGCATGAAACGTTAAAATTGATATTGAGTACATACAAAAGCTAAATATACAAGAAGATTCATATTAAAATACAACATGAAATTCTATTAAAAATTATAAAGCATATGTCTTCAATGGATCTGCACAGCGGAACTTGAAATTGACAAGGTCTTCGAGCCATCACCACTTCTAAGTCTTTTACTCAAACCTGCTACCAAACAAACTCTACTAAACTGCACCTGAAAAAGATAAGATGATTGGGGTGAGATTACTAAATCTCTGTGAGTCCTCCTATCCTATGGGTCCACTCGGTTCTACAGGGTACATGCATCAACAAAACGAATCCACCATTGATTCGGGGTTTTCCTCACATCCGGTACACATACAGAGCAAACACAGGGAATCGTCCACCATTGGACTCATCACATACAATGTACAATTTACAACAAACAAGTATGCAACCCATATCCATACACGGGGAATCCAGAAGTACGTTAATACCACCACTAGGTTACAAACACACCCTTGATGGGTTACCTCCCATGCCATATCGTCAAGAGACTTGTACAAGCACACTGCAAGAATGATTAGACGGGTTCGCACAAACCTATATAGCCGCGAGATGACCTTAGCCTAATTGGCGTCATAGTCCCATTAACCATCTTCACGCACGTGTGTTAACATCGAGTACAAATATGCCATCTTGACATATGGGCCCACCAGGCGAAAGCCTAGTGCTTAGTCTACTTGACTTCACTAGAGGTGAGTTACCTGTTATGTACTAGCAGATATGGCCTCATAACCCCACCATACCGAGCACGCAAGTGTGTTAATTCTAAGTGAGTAAAATGCCACGCGACCCTCATAAGTAAACTGCAACGATAGCCCAGGTGTGTTCCTCAGTGATCCACGATCAGGGCAGTCCCACGGACGACTCATTGACCCACGGTCTGAGCCGTAACCTAGTACTTAGTCTACTTCGATTCAAGCATACACAACACGACAAGCGTTGAAACATACAAGACAACCAATCCCGAATGTTTATCCAAAACAGCGGGTCACAACAATTCATCACATACTATTGCATTCATTCATGTGCACAAACAATTATTCAAGAACAATTGAATTTCCATATTCCAATATTATGCATAACACACAACATACATAATCGAATGGAATAATGATATTACGTGTCATAAAACACCGCACATGTGACACACAGATATGTACTATTAGTCGGGGAGGAGTCTAGTTCCAACTACGGGACTAAACTGCACTAAGGGAAAGAAAACATAATTCTGTAGCAGCAGCATCCGCTAAGCGGTATGGGTCCGCTTAGCGGGCTCGCGATATATTTTATTTCTGGAAATTCCGCTAAGCGACCTTAGTCCGCTTAGCGGACCATTACTGATGTAGAAAAACGCATAACACTTCAGTTCTGACATAGGGTACCTCAACCCCTTTTGATCCACCTGCATGCAACGACTAAGGCTAACAACAACCATCTATGACCTAAACATTATCATACATCATCACAAACATGTTTAGAATCATGAATTTATCAATTATCTCAAAATCCCTAAATCCCAAAAGTCCCCAAATAAAACAAAACCCCATTTTCTATCTAATGGACTCACCTTGCCCAACTGGAGGTTAAGATAATGATCATACTGCTATTGAACTCCCACCATAGCCAAAGCTTCACCCTCATCTTCATCAAATCCGCAAGCCTCTAATACTCACTTTCAGCATCAGCCACTAATCTTCAAACTCATATTTCTCCTTCAATAAAACATTTCCAGAAACAAATTAATATATTAGATCGAAGGAAAATTCATGTAGCATCTGAATCTTCAAGAATTACCTGATTTCGAGCTACGAGCAGAAAGTTATGGCCTGTTTCGTGGGAGATGTTCAAGAGTTGCGAAAATGCACTTGTGGGGCTTGATTGTTCTTTCTCTTTTATGCTTCTAACTCTTTTACTTTCATAAAAATCTGAATTAAAATATAATGCCCTTACCTAATAAGTCTTAGTCCATGCAAAAGAGGTTAATGTCCATGTTGTTCTTCAACTATGTCACATTTACAATCTTGCCATATGGTTCATTTCCAACTAATTCCCTTACTTTCTCTTAAGACTTTTAATATAATACAATCATCCTTAGATTGATATGGAATAAGTTCAATGCATTCTAATTATCAATTAACCAATTAATGATAATTACCGGTGTCAGAGAGTCGGAATATTACATAATAGATAATATATTATAGAATCTCTAGATTCATATTGTCTTATATTTAACATATAACAACAACAAAAAAGAGCATTGTTGATGTCTACAAATATTTAGGAAGATTATTGATGTCTACATCTTATTTGAAACCAAGAATGTTCAACATAATTTTTTACTTGAATAATTAAGAAATTATTCTTTGTTTCAAATCCAGAAATTATATTGAATATTCTTTGTTAATTAAGAATAATTTCTTAATTATTATATATTATTTCTTGAGACAATATGCTATGCATGTTCAAGGCATTCATTTTAATATGATCATAACAATAAATTATTAAGTTATTGTGTATTTTATATTTGGTATATACACTTTTAATCATCAAACAACAATAATTTCCACTTTGAATTTTTTTATTTAGTTTTTCTATGCTAATGTGTACTAGAGTGATTAAAGAAGGAAATTAAAAAAAAAATGAAATTTCTTAGTGCACCTAAAATAAAAGAAAACAATTCTCATTCCTTTCACCTACGTATTTTTCTTATATCTCCGCCCTTAACACTTTCGTTTAAGGGCGGATTGTTTGGCACCGGAGGAACTTCATAATCATCTTTCACGGCTTCCCAAAGGTCATATGCTTCCAGAAAAGACTCCATTTTAACTATCCGAAACTCATAGTTATCTCCATCAAACATGGGAGGAGCAATACGTGAGAAACTTGCTTCAGTCCCATTTTCACAGGTCTCGTAAGAAGATAGCGGCGATACTAATTTGTTGATTTATGGTATAAATGAAAGTGTTAAGAGCGGAGATATAAGAAAAATACGTAAGTGAAAGGAATGAGAATTATTTTTTTTAACTGCGGAAGCAAAACATTTATAGAGTTTTAACCCATGACACAACCACATTACCTCTAAACTAGGAAGTGTGATAAACAGAATCTGTCACATATTCACTAAATAAGGAAGTGGAATAACTAAAACTACTTTCTCTCCTAAAGTGTAGGTTACAATTATTGACTAATAATTTAAAATACTGAAACATCAAGTGAAAAACATAAATAGCCACGTAATGCAGTCCAAAAACAATAGTTAACAATATATATATATATATATATATATATATATATATATATATATATATATATATATATATATATATATATATATATATATATATATATATATATATATATATATATATATATATTAGCCAATAAACATAAAATAGTAATGTTGATGTCTACAAATATGCCCTTATATTTAATATATAACAAAAAAAAAATAGCATTGCTGATGTCTACAAATATTAAGGAAGATTATTGATGTCTACATCTTATTTAAAACCAAGAATGTTCAACATAATTTTTTATTTGAATAATTAAAAAATTATTCTTTGTTTCAAATTCAGAAATTATGTTAAATATTGTTAATTAAGAATAATTTCTTAATTATTATGTATTATTTCTTGATACAATATGCTATGTATGTTCAAGGCATTCATTTTCATATAATCATAACAATAAATTATTAACTTATTGTATATTTTATATTTGTTATATACACTTTTAATCATCAAACAACAACAACCAAATTATGAATAATTTTCACTTTGAATTTTTTTATTTACTTTTTCTACACTAATGTGTACTAGAGTGATTAAAGAAGGAAATTACAAAAATGTTCTACAATATGATTTTTGTAATGAAGGTTACCAAAATGGTCACTGTACACTAGAGAGTTACGTTGCAGAGGTGCAAATCGGTCAGTTGTCACGACAAATGGCAACTCATACTAGTTAGAGTGAGGGATTTATCACTTATACTGTGAATAACGAAGAACAAGAATCGTAGCGCTGTTGAGTTTAGAAGTGGAGTTACAAGTTCTATGCTTTGTTCGCTATTACTGAGTCGAAGAAGAATTGAGAACCACATCACTGATTCCTCAAGTTCATGGGAATCCTACCAAATAAGAGGAAGAAGAAGGATGATGTGTTCTTCCTATCATTTATGCCACCCTAACTAGGAGCAAACGATTAAGATGAGGATCTTAAATAAGCGCGACGTGGGAGGAAACCCACGAATTGGTAACATATTTTATTTACAGTCGAGTTAATTTCATTTCAGTCAATTTTAAATTTTAGCATGTTTTGAGTTTTTAGTGTTTTTGTTTTTAAAGTGTGTGATGAATGTGTAGAAAATCTAAAGAGAAGGGGAACCAACAATCGAATTTGTGACTTCTGCTGCCCAAACGATAGTATAAGATTCAGTAGTCTTATTTGTATTTCTTTTTTGTTTTTTATGTGTCTCTTATGTACCAAACTGATGAAGAGGGGAAGCTACTATAAATTGCTATGCCCTTAATTTTGTACTATTTTGTTTTCCCTGATTATTGAATTGTTTGTGTCTGTTTCTTTTCGGTTGAGTTACTACCTTATCATTGAATAGAAAAGTAGTCACACAAAAAAGTGAATAAAGTGATCAAGATTGAAGTGTCAAAGTTGAGTGATGATTGATGAAGAAAAGGGACACCACTTCTTGTACTCAACCTTCAGATATTTGAGCAAATGAGGTTTAAGCCCAAATATTTCCATTATTTACTTATTTCTTTTTCTTAGTGTATCTATGCAAATGTAAGTTAGCAACATTTAAGTTTGGGGTTGGGATACTAGATAATTTGATTAAAGAAAAATAAAAGGAAAGAGAAAATAAGATGTCAAAAACATGGAATTTTTTAATAAAAAGAAATATGAGAAAGAAAAGGACCAAAACATTAGAAAAATCTCTAGTACCCAATATGAATGAAAGAGTGATATGAAAGGAAGAAGATAATCAATGGACAAAGAGGTACCTAACTCCAAGGTTTAAGCCGGTTATACAAAAGTTATACTACCCAGACATAAGTCAAAATACAACCTTAAAAATCCTCAAATGTGTGTGTTTAAATATGATCAGACTGATTTTGCAGATAACTTACTAACTCGTTGATTTTTAATCTTGTATGTGATTGAGTGAACATTCTGAAGGATAGAAAAACACTTAGAAAGGGGGGGGGTTTGAATAAGTGTAGCTTTAAAAACTTGACAGATAAAAATAAATTGCACAGTTATTTTTATCCTGGTTCGTTGTTAACTAAACTACTCCAGTCCACCCCCGCAGAGATGATTTACCTCAACTGAGGATTTAATCCACTAATCGCACGGATTACAATGGTTCTCCACTTAGTCAGCAACTAAGTCTTCCAGAGTCTTCTGATCACACACTGATCACTCCAGGAACAACTGCTTAGATACCCTCTAAGACTTTCTAGAGTATTCTGATCCACACGATCACTCTAGTTACAACCTGCTTAGATAACCTCTAAGACTTCCTAGAGTATTCTGATCCACACGATCACTCTAGTTCCTTACAACTTAATGTAATCAATTCTAAGAGTATTACAATTGCTTCTTAAAAGCTATAATCACCAACTGTGATATTTCTCTTAACGTTTAAGCTTAATCTCACTAATATATTACAACAGCAATGTAGTGAGCTTTGATGAAGATGAAGATTCTGAGCTTTGAGTAGAACAGAGTTTCAGCAAGTTAATGTAAGTTGTTTTTGTTCAGAATCGTTTTTTTCTTGCTTCTCATCAGAACTTCATATTTATAGGCGTTGGAGAAGATGACCGTTGAGTGCATTTAATGCTTTGCGTGTTCCGTACAGCATCGCATTTAATGTTATACGCTTTTGTCAACTACCTCGAGCCTTGTTCACGCTGTGTCTACTGACGTTGCCTTTAGTAGCTTTTAACGTTCCTTTTGTCAGTCAGCGTAGCTTGCCACTTGTACTTCCTTCTGATCTGATGTTTGTGAATACAACGTTTGAATATCATCAGAGTCAAACAGCTTGGTGCAAAGCATCTTCTGATCTTCTGACCTTGAAGTCCTTCTGAGCGTGATACCATCAGAACTTCAGTGCTTCTGATCTCATGTTCTTCTGATGCTTCCATAGACCCATGTTCTGATTCTGCTTCGACCATCTTCTGATGTCTTGCCAGACCATGTTCTGATGTTGCATGCTGAACCCTTTGAGACAAAGCTTCTGAGCGCTGAATTATGCATACTCTTTATATATTTCCTGAAAAGGAAATTGCATTGGATTAGAGTACCATATTATCTTAAGCAAAATTCATATTATTGTTATCATCAAAACTAAGATAATTGATCAGAACAAATCTTGTTCTAACAATCTCCCCCTTTTTGATGATGACAAAAACATATATAAATGATATGAATTTGCGATCAGAAAGAGCAGACGGCAAAAGACAAATTACACAGCTATAGCATAAGCATATGAATATGTCTCCCCCTGAGATTAACAATCTCCCCCTGAGATAAATAATCTCCCCCTGAAATAAATACTCGAAGAACTTTAATAAAAGACTTCCCTGATTATTTCGGTAGAGACGATCACATAAGCTTTTGTCTTCAGAGAATTCATAGCTTCTGACTTCTGCTTCCATTGGACAGCTTAAGAACTAGAATTTCCTTAGATCCCTAGAACACTCACAGCTTCTGATTCCTGCTTCCATCTAGGACAGCTTCAGAACTTGAATTTCTTTGATCTTCAGAACATTCACAGCTTCTGATTTCTGCTTCCATTTAGGACAACTTCAGAACTTGAATTTCTTTGATCTTCAGAACATTCACAGCTTCTGATTTCTGCTTCCATTTAGGACAGCTTCAGAACTTGAGTTTTCTGGATCTTTAGAACATTCACAGCTTCTGATTTCTGCTTCCCTCGGATAGCTTCAGAGCTTTGAATTTCTACCAACATCGCTTCATGCTAGATTTGTATCAGAACATTGTTGAATGTACCAGAGCATCACCAGAGCATCTCTACATCCTGAAATGTTACAGAACAAAAACTAAACGACAAAAGTCAGCATGAACGAGTCAGAACATAAAATGTATATTAGAACACATGATATGTATCAGAGCCATATAGGCTAAAATAATGTATCAGAGCAAATAGAATTTTGTCAGAGCAAATAGACAAATATAGATCAAATTCTATTATCAGTGCTTCTGATTCATTCTTCTTTCTTGCTTCTGATTTCTGAAGCTTGACAGCACTCAGCTTGCTTCAGTTTCCATGAGTTTATTCTTTTTACAGAATAACACTTCTTATGGTTTTGCTTCTTGTGTTTGCTTTGAAGATTCTCTTCACTTCTTTATACCTGCAAAACACTTAAACCATATAGAACTTGCAGTTCTTGTTAGAAAAATGTGTGGGAGCTTTACCCAGCAACTGATAGATTAATCAAATCATTTATCATTTATCTTCTCCCCCTTTTTGTCATAACATCAAAAAGAATATTTCAAAAGATTCAGATGAATAAAACGACAAATAAAATCACTGGAATGTAAAACCAAAAAAACTTTTCATTGATAATCAAAAGATATTACATGAGAAGATGTTTAACAAGCAGATGCAACAAGGAAAGAAAACTACTAAGACCAAAGACTAAGACCCTAGCTAAGACAAAATTTGTGCCAGCATGTCTTGAACCCTGTCAGTAGTTGCAGTTTTCCTTGCCATGAAGGAGTGAAACGCATTATTGACTGCTTCTTGGGCTTCCAGGCGAGGGGTCAGGGAGACTTGATTCTGATGCAGACCTTCCACAATCTTTATCAGAGACAACATTCTCAGCAGGTGAAAATGAAGAGATTTCTTTGGAATGGGTTGAGGGAAAGGAAAGGTTAGATGAGGAGGAAGTTGAGTCTTGAAGGTAAAAAGATGAGGAAGAAGATGGAGATGATGGAGGGCTTTCACCAGGGGGTTGAAACACACGTCTAGAATAGTTTCCAGATAACTTTGCTTCGAATGGATTCACCTTGAGAGGGTCATAGGTGATCTTTATCTTTTTGGGTTTGGAAGAAGATGTTTCAACAGCTTTTCTCTTTTTGTTTTGATCATTTTCATGGTTTCCTGGGCTTGATGAAGAGTTCATGATGGATTTGCAGATAATGAACAGCTAGGGTTTGATATGAATGCAAAAAGATAGGGAAGGAAAACAAAGACAGAGTGTAATAGAGAAAATATAAGAGGGAAAGAGAAGCGTTTGAAGAGTATTTAAAAGAAAATAAAATGAAACAAATGATGGATAGCATTTAATGTTACGTGACATGAGGAGAGATAATAAAGACAAATGAGGTGACTAGCACAGTTACCTATGGTCGGCGTCCCTTCAACTGCACGCGCGCTTATCCATGAACAGTAACGACAGGTTTACCATCCCGAGATCAAACGTTACAGCTGTTTTGCTTTAAAAGAGGTTCTGAATCAACTTAGACAATGAAACGTTAGTAATAACCGAATCATAATTTCTAAAGGATTTCAATCAGAACTTCTGATTAGAAAATAATCCATTTTCATTTCAGAAGATACTCATACATAAGAACTTCTCATCTTCTCATTCTGGGCATAAATCCATACTGATGTTCTTCAGAATGAACTTAAACCTATCTTCAGCCAGGGGTTTTGTAAAGATATCAGCCCATTGATGGTCTGTATCCACAAAGTTTAAAGATAGAACACCCTTCTGAACATAGTCCCTTATGAAATGATGTTTGATCTCAATATGTTTAGCTTTTGAATGAAGAATAGGATTCTTAGATAAACATATAGCAGAAGTATTATCACAGAATATAGGAATGTTACTCTCATATATCTGATAATCTTCTAACTGACTCTTCATCCAGAGCATCTGTGTACTGCAACCAGCAGCAGCGACATATTCTGCTTCTGTTGTTGATAGAGCAATAGTTGCTTGCTTCTTGCTATACCAGGAGATCAAATGACTTCCAAGAAATTGACAACTTCCTGAAGTACTCTTTCTTTCAATTCTGTCTCCAGCATAGTCAGCATCGCAGAATCCTACTAAGTTGTATTCTTTAGATTTTCTGTAAACTAAGCCAACATTAGTAGTACCTTTCAGATACCTTAGAATTCTCTTAACAGCAGTTAAATGAGATTCTCTAGGATCTGATTGGAATCTAGCACACAAACAAACACTGAACAGAATGTCAGGTCTAGAAGCAGTCAAATATAGAAGAGATCCAATCATACCTCTGTATAACTTCTGATCTACCTTCTTACTTACCTCATCCTTACCTAGGATGCATGTTGGATGCATAGGAGTTTTGGCTTCTTTGCAGTCTAGAAGATTAAACTTCTTCAGAAGTTCCTTCACATACTTGGTTTGGTGAACATACGTTCCTTCTGATGTTTGATTTATTTGTATTCCAAGGAAATACTTGAGTTCTCCCATCATGCTCATTTCAAACTCAGCCTGCATGGACTCAGCAAACTCCTTTCCAAGTGTAGCATTAGATGTTCCAAAAATAATATCATCTACATATATTTGACAAATTAAAATATCCCTTTTAAAGGTTTTACAAAAGAGAGTAGTGTCCACTTTTCCTCTAGTGAAACCATTATCCAGAAGGAAAGAACTTAAGCGTTCATACCAAGCTCTGGGAGCTTGTTTCAATCCATACAACGATTTCTTTAATTTAAAAACATGATTAGGAGACATAGAGTCTTCAAAACCAGGAGGTTGATGGACATAAACTTCTTCATCTATATAACCATTTAAGAAGGCACTCTTAACATCCATCTGATAAAGAGTGATGTTATGTTGAGTGGCAAATGAAATTAATAGACGAATAGATTCTAACCTGGCCACTGGTGCAAAGGTTTCTCTATAGTCAATCCCTTCTTGCTGACTATAACCCTGAGCCACCAGTCTGGCTTTGTTCCTTACCACTTCACCTTTCTCACTGAGCTTGTTTCTGAAGACCCATTTTGTACCGATTATATTGAATCCATCTGGTCTAGGAACAAGATCCCAAACATCATTCCTTGTAAACTGATTCAGTTCTTCTTGCATAGCAATTATCCAGTCTGTATCTTCTAGAGCATGATCAACAGAAGTTGGCTCGATCAAAGATACAAGGCCTAATTGACAGTCTGCATTGTTCTTAAGGAATGCTCTTGTTCTGATTGGATCATCCTTCTTTCCAAGAATGACATCTTCTGAATGACCAGAGATGAGTCTGGATGATCTTCTGACAGATGGTTCTTCAGAAATGCTTAGATTCTCCAGAGAAGCTGATACTTGATCTTCAGATTCTTTGCTTCTGAGAAGCTCTGCTTCTGATGCGTTGCTTCTTGGCTCAACAACTTCTGATATATCAATATCACAATCTGCAAAATTATCAAACTTCTTTGGTTTTTCAGAACCAAGCTTATCATCAAACCTGATATTGATTGATTCTTCCACAATCAATGTTTCAGTATTGTATACTCTGTAGCCTTTTGAGCGTTCAGAATATCCAAGAAGGAAACATTTTTGTGCTTTGGAATCAAACTTACCAAGATGATCTTTAGTGTTCAGAATAAAGCATACACATCCAAAAGGATGGAAATATGAAATGTTGGGCTTTTTATTCTTCCACAATTCATAAGGAGTCTTATTTAGAATAGGTCTGATAAAGATTCTATTCTGAATATAGCATGCAGTGTTTATTGCTTCTGCCCAGAAATGCTTAGCCATATTGGTTTCATTGATCATGGTTCTGGCCATTTCTTGCAGAGTCCTATTCTTTCGTTCTACAACTCCATTTTGCTGTGGAGTTCTAGGACAAGAGAAATCATGGGCAATACCATTTTCTTTGAAGAATTCTTCAAAGGATCTGTTCTCAAATTCACCACCATGATCACTTCTAACCTTTATGATTTTACACTCTTTTTCAGATTGAATCTGAATGCAGAGATCAAAGAACACTGAATGAGACTCATCCTTGTGTTTCAAGAATTTTACCCACGTCCAGCGGCTATAATCATCTACGATGACTAATCCATATTTCTTCCCTCTGACAGATGCTGTTTTGACTGGGCCAAACAGATCAATGTGTAAGAGTTCTAATGGCCTTGAGGTAGAAACAACATTCTTGGACTTGAATGCAGGTTTGGAGAACTTGCCCTTCTGACATGCTTCACAAAGAGCATCTGATTTGAATTTCAGATTAGGGAGTCCTCTGACAAGATCCAGTTTGTTAATCTGAGAAATCTTTCCCAAACTAGCATGACCTAATCTTCTGTGCCAGACCCACTGCTCTTCAGAAACAGACATAAGACAAGTCACCTTCTGACTCATAAGATCTTGCAGATCTGTCTTATAAATGTTGTTCTTCCTCTTGCCTGTAAATAGGATTGAGCCATCCTTCTGATTTACAGCCTTGCAAGACTTTTGATTAAAGATTATATCATAACCATTGTCACTCAATTGACTGATAGATAAGAGGTTATGTGTTAATCCTTCTACAAGAAGTACATTAGAAATGGAAGGAGAGTTACCAGACTTTATAGTTCCAGAGCCAATTATCTTGCCCTTCTGATCTCCTCCAAACTTGACTTCTCCTCCAGACTTAAGCACTAGGTCTTGGAACATAGACCTTCTTCCTGTCATGTGTCGTGAGCATCCACAGTCCAGGTACCACGACATGTTGTGCTTTGTCCTTTTTGCAGCCAAGGATATCTGCAATAGGAATAATCTTATCCTTAGGTACCCACATCTTCTTGGGTCCTTTCTTGTTAGATTTTCTCAAGTTCTGATTGAACTTGGGTTTAACATTGTAAGCAATAGGAGGAACAACATGATAATTTTTAATGTGAGTTTCATGATATTTCCTAGATTGTGTCACATGCTTTTTAGTGTGTGTAATGTGAAAACTTTGAGCATGTGAAGTGTGCCTAATATCATGGGAGTGGCCATACTTGAACTGATCATACAATGGCTTGTATGTGAATTTCATTTCATCAACAGGTTCAAGTTTGTATGGGGTTTCACCCTCAAAGCCAATGCCGACTCTTTTGTTTCCAGACACAGCATATATCATAGAAGCTAGCTGACTTCTGCCAATACTTCTAGATAAGAACTTCCTGAAACTTAAATCATATTCTTTCAGAATATGGTTTAGACTAGGAGTGGATTTTTCTGAATCAGAAGGAGATCCAACATTATTGGATAATTTTAAAAGTTTTTCTTTTAATTCAGAATTCTCCAACTCAAGCTTCTTTGTTTCAAATTCAAATAGCTTTTTCAGCTTTTTGTATTTGAGACTAATCTGAGACTTGAATTCCAGAAGTTCAGTTAGACCGGAAACTAACTCATCTCTAGTAAGTTCAGAAAATACCTCTTCAGAATCTGATTCTGATGTAGATTCTGATCCGTCATCTTCTGTCGTCATCAGCGCACAGTTAGCCTGCTCATCTTCAGAGTCTGAATCATCTTCTGACTCATCCCAGGTTGCCATAAGACCTTTCTTCTTATGAAACTTCTTTTTGGGATTTTCCTTCTGAAGTTTTGGACATTCATTCTTGAAGTGTCCAGGCTCATTGCATTCATAGCACATGACCTTCTTCTTGTCAAATCTTCTGTCATCAGAAGATTCTCCTCGTTCAAATTTCTTTGAACTTCTGACGCCTCTGAACTTCCTTTGCTTGTTCTTCCAGAGTTGATTTAGCCTTCTGGAGATCAAGGACAGTTCATCTTCTTCTTCAGATTCTGATTCTTCAGGATCTTCTTCTCTAGCCTGAAAAGCGTTAGTGCATTTCTTGATATTGGATTTTAATGCAATAGACTTACCTTTCTTTTGAGGCTCATTTGCGTCCAGCTCTATTTCATGACTCCTCAAGGCACTTATAAGCTCTTCCAGAGAAACTTCATTCAGATTCTTTGCAATCTTGAATGCAGTCACCATAGGACCCCATCTTCTGGGTAAGCTTCTGATGATCTTCTTTACGTGATCAGCCTTGGTGTATCCCTTGTCAAGAACTCTCAATCCAGCAGTAAGAGTTTGAAATCTTGAAAACATCTTTTCAATGTCTTCATCATCCTCCATCTTGAAGGCTTCATACTTCTGGATTAAAGCGAGAGCTTTAGTCTCCTTGACTTGAGCATTTCCTTCATGAGTCATTTTCAAGGACTCATATATGTCATAGGCCGTTTCCCTGTTAGATATCTTCTCATACTCAGCATGAGAGATAGCATTCAGCAAAACAGTTCTGCATTTATGATGATTCCTGAAAAGCTTCTTCTGATCATCACTCATTTCTTGCCTTGTCAGCTTTACGCCACTGGCATTTACCGGATGTTTGTAACCATCCATCAGAAGATCCCATAGATCACCATCTAGACCAAGAAAGTAACTTTCCAGTTTATCTTTCCAGTATTCAAAGTTTTCACCATCAAATACCGGCGGTCTAGTATAACTATTGTTACCGTTGTGTTGCTCAGCAGAGCCAGATGTAGATGTAGACTTTGCAGTTTCATCAGCCATCTTTTACTGAAGCGTTTTTCTCTTCCTGAATCTTTTCTAAACACGGTTAAGTGCTTGCACCTTAGAACCGGCGCTCTGATACCAATTGAAGGATAGAAAAACACTTAGAAAGGGGGGGGGGGGGGTTTGAATAAGTGTAGCTTTAAAAACTTGACAGATAAAAATAAATTGCACAGTTATTTTTATCCTGGTTCGTTGTTAACTAAACTACTCCAGTCCACCCCCGCAGAGATGATTTACCTCAACTGAGGATTTAATCCACTAATCACACGGATTACAATGGTTCTCCACTTAGTCAGCAACTAAGTCTTCCAGAGTCTTCTGATCACACACTGATCACTCCAGGAACAACTGCTTAGATACCCTCTAAGACTTTCTAGAGTATTCTGATCCACACGATCACTCTAGTTACAACCTGCTTAGATAACCTCTAAGACTTCCTAGAGTATTCTGATCCACACGATCACTCTAGTTCCTTACAACTTAATGTAATCAATTCTAAGAGTATTTCAATTGCTTCTTAAAAGCTATAATCACCAACTGTGATATTTCTCTTAACGTTTAAGCTTAATCTCACTAATATATTACAACAGCAATGTAGTGAGCTTTGATGAAGATGAAGATTCTGAGCTTTGAGTAGAACAGAGTTTCAGCAAGTTAATGTAAGTTGTTTTTGTTCAGAATCGTTTTTTTCTTGCTTCTCATCAGAACTTCATATTTATAGGCGTTGGAGAAGATGACCGTTGAGTGCATTTAATGCTTTGCGTGTTCCGTACAGCATCGCATTTAATGTTATACGCTTTTGTCAACTACCTCGAGCCTTGTTCACGCTGTGTCTACTGACGTTGCCTTTAGTAGCTTTTAACGTTCCTTTTGTCAGTCAGCATAGCTTGCCACTTGTACTTCCTTCTGATCTGATGTTTGTGAATACAACGTTTGAATATCATCAGAGTCAAACAGCTTGGTGCAAAGCATCTTCTGATCTTCTGACCTTGAAGTGCTTCTGAGCGTGATACCATCAGAACTTCAGTGCTTCTGATCTCATGTTCTTCTGATGCTTCCATAGACCCATGTTCTGATTCTGCTTCGACCATCTTCTGATGTCTTGCCAGACCATGTTCTGATGTTGCATGCTGAACCCTTTGAGACAAAGCTTCTGAGCGCTGAATTATGCATACTCTTTATATATTTCCTGAAAAGGAAATTGCATTGGATTAGAGTACCATATTATCTTAAGCAAAATTCATATTATTGTTATCATCAAAACTAAGATAATTGATCAGAACAAATCTTGTTCTAACACATTCTTGCAATTGAGTGTATAATGGTGAGTAGAGAGATAGGTTGAGTACTGGTGCTGGATGAACTAATATGAATTAGTTAAAGAAAAGCAGGGAACAGACGTCTCGATCAGCAAAAGCAAGTGAGATTCATGTGGTAAGGTTTCTATTTTATTTATGACAAAATTTCAGTGAGGTTACTTGAGGACAAGCAACAATTCAATTTTGGAATTGTAATGACGGGCTATTAGTGCACGTCATTTAGCAAGAAAAACCAATGAATTCTAACAAGAATTGAGCAAGTTAGAAGCATTTAAGTGAAAAAATCGTTTTTTCGGTAAAAAAGGATTTAGTGAGAAAAATGATTAAAAAAAAGGGATCAAAAGCACACGGAAGCCCCTGGAAAATACGCAACCATGTTGTCTCTAACACGCCCACTTTGAAGTAATGATGACGCAAGGCGCCCTCGTTGAAAGGCAGCGCACCCGCGTTGCAACTTTTTCGCTGACACGTTTTCTGATTGCTTTATAAGGAGAAGAAAGAGGAAAAATAAGGGGTTCGACTACCAATACTTGAAAGTGGCATTTTAGAGCGATTTTGGAGTTTTTAGAGGCCATTGAAGTCATTGGAGAGCTTCTTCTTCCAAGATTTTTCATGTTTTTCGAATATACATTATTGGTATTTGAAATTCTGGTATCACATATAGGATGTCGAATGAGATGTCACGACACTATATCTGAGTTATGAACACGAATAAGAACAGCAATAATGAACTTGCAGAAAGTAAATAACACAGCGATATATTTACCCAGTTCGGTGAAATCACACCTACTATGGGGGCTACCAAGCCAGGATGAATTCAATATTCGATAGTATCAATTTGAAGTTAAACAGTCCCAGTTTATCCTTCTCACTTAATCACTACCCTTCCTATGATTTCTACCTAAGTCTCACCTAGGTATGAGGCCCTCCTCAAATCCATTCCAATCACAATCCCGTGACCAAATAAAAATAAACGAACTACTCCTCGATGCTTCAAAGATTATAAGGATGCAAATACTCTCCTTGCTTAAAAGCTTCGGAGATCTAACAACATTCAACACCTACAAGTTTGTGAATGTACACAATGGAACACTTATAACCTAATCCCTTGGATCAAAAGCCTTACATGAAAATAAGGATTCACTGAGCCTTTATAGAGCGATCCCTAGCAATCCTGGTCACGGGCTTGGGCCACATAAAATAGTGTTCTCGCGCAGCTAATATTTTAAGTCAGTTTAAGTAACTAACAACCCAAAACCTAAAAATAGAAACTGACTAAGACGCTTCAAAACGCTTCAGAAAACCTGCAATGTCATGACATCTGTTATGACATCATCGCAAATATTACACAACGATTTAGCCAAAATTACTGCCAACACAGAACCAACAAACTCCCCCTTTGGCAAATTTTGGCTAAAACACATTCACACATCAGAGTATAAAGAATATCCCCCTCTACATGCCAAGCAAGCAAAAAGAAATAAACCTATCTAGCAACGTATATCTAGCAACGTAGTAACTATTACATAAACTCCTCCCCTTTTTTAGCCACAATATGCCAAATACAGTTAATGGAGACAAAAGAAAGCAAATATTATGATTTTTCAAAATTCACACACATTATTCTTCCTCATCAGAACTGGTAACAGAATCACCATCTTCACTATCAGAAGCAGTTGTATTACCCTCCACATAGTCATTAGAGTTTTGTGCATCATTTGCTTCTTCAGTTGTTGTGCTAGTCCCGATTTTGTCAGCCTGCTCAACAATTTTGATAAGCCTTTCAATGTCAAGCTTCCTTATGGTGCTGGTAGAAATGATCTTATCCAAGTCCTTGCAGGTCTCTTTTAGAGCTAGAATGATATCAGCAGTGGTAGGCAGCCTTTTCTCCGCAGATGTTAAGACAAGATCTGCAACATGTTTCCCTGCAAAAAGTTTTTCATGAAGCGATAGCGTGGATTCTCTCTTGCAAGCCACATTAGTTCCTAGCAGAATACCAGGATGTTGATTGAGTACAACACCGCAAATCAAAGAAGGAAATGCTACAGGCATCTTGGTAGCATTTGTAGATGCATCTCTCACAGTCTGATCAAAAATATAAGTACCACATTCGAAGTTAGTTTTAGTGCCAACCGCATACATGAACTTTCCCAATCCCATTGCCACTGTTGAAGTGTGATTGGTGGGAACCCAATTTACAGCTCTAATTATGTGCAGAATGGCATACTTCACACTCAGTTGACCATCCGACAATTTACCTCTCATTGGCCATGTAGAAACTTGATTTGCAGTGATTTCCTTGCAAACTTGATTGCCTGTCGCCTCCAGATCACACCCCTCATTTTCACTTCTTCTTAAGTACTTGTTGATTATTGACGGAGAGAAGTGAACTAGTTTTCCCCTGACATAAACTTTCCTGAAATTCTAACTTCCTAGGATGGGACAGCACAATCCATAGGAATGTTCACAACAAATTTCTTCACCAGAACTTTATAGCATTTACTGAACCCAGTTGTTGTTTTCATAAGACCTGCCACAAAAATTAGATCCATGATCTCTTTGATTTTTAGAGCATCCTGACCAAGCTCTCTTTCCAGGGTAATCCTTCTTTGATACACAAATCTCCATCTCTCAACGCTCTCCACAGAGTGAAAAGAGATGTTATCCATGGGAGCATCTGGAATTTTTCCAGCTGATTGCTTAGGCACAGCTTTCTTTAC
This sequence comes from Vicia villosa, assembly GCF_029867415.1. Classification (NCBI taxonomy): domain Eukaryota; kingdom Viridiplantae; phylum Streptophyta; class Magnoliopsida; order Fabales; family Fabaceae; genus Vicia; species Vicia villosa. The sequence goes on from NC_081182.1 coordinate 95,064,467, forward strand.
TCAAATGATGTTTTGAACATCACATTCAGCATCATCAAACTCAGATTTTATCATGATTTTCCTCTTTCTTGAGGGAACAGTCACCTTACTCTATGACTTTGTTGGACCAAACCCACCCTGCCTTCTGTTAGGGTTAGACGTCTCTAAATCATTCATTGCTCTCTCTTTCCTAGATCTTAGTCTTTTTGCAATCCTAGAGTCCACTCCCTTAATGCGTTCCTCATCAGATGACAAATCAATAACATTAACATTCGGATCGATCTTCTCATCTCGCCAATTATCATGATTGGAAGAATTGAAACCCTTTGCTGAGGGTGTTTCCACGTTACTATCTTTAGCAGATTTCAGCACAGAGTCAGAATATTTGTGCAGATTATTATTACTGTCATTAGTATTAGAGGAATTGGTCATAGGTGATTTCTCCTTTTCCTCAATAATGGTGGGGTGAACAATCTGTGCAAGAGGACGAGTAATCCCAGCCACGGGAATATCCTCACGCAACACTCTATTAACTAGACGGCTAATAGCCTCATCAACAAATCTACTCCCTTCTCTGAATTTATCAAGAATAGGATTAGAGGAATTACCTTTATCGACAGAGGGTCCTTCAGAGCCCGCTGCATGAGAGGTTTGGGATTCCTTCGATCCCAAGTTAGCGTTGAAGGATGAGGGGACAATAGTAATCGCCTTTCCAAGATTGATGTCCGTAACCTGACTCTTAGAGAAAGAAGCCGACATTGTTTCTTCACCGATAGAGGTTCCGGAAGAGGATTCATTCGGATGTTGAGACATCTTGCAGAACTTGCAGTTAGCAATATAGCAAGAAATTAGGGTTTCTTTTCTAATGAGGAAGGTGAACCAGTTGTTGAAAGGAGAAAGTAAATAGTTTTTCCGAGCGGGAAGATATCTTAAGTAATTTTGAAGGTATTGGTTTTGATAAGCCCACAGCCCAAGTATTTTACCAGCTTTTATACACCCTATTAATTGCTATACTCTCTCATCAATGAGGGGCCCTACTCCTTTTTTTGAAAACTTGTGTTTTGTGACTATGTTTGTACCCCAATTACTCCGTGATAAGGATATTGAGTCATGTATCTCCTTTCTTTGAAGGTCATTAGGACCGGTTCGTCTAGCACTTGAATTCAAATGTTTAACGCAATGTTGAAACACTTCATATAACGTTCCACCAAGCAAGGCATCATTGACATAATTTTTGGAACTCATGTAATTTTTTTTATTTTGGAGTCTTTGACATGATGAGTAGTACATTGGATTATGAGGAATCCACACATGGCAGTTATTTTTCGACCTAACACCTATCATAACAACTTCATTTTTTTTGTTAATTACCTGGAACTCGAATTTGGTGAAGTTGACTCTAAGCCCTTGATCACACAACTGACTTATACTTATTAGATTGGTAGACAATCCATTAACCAGCAAAACATTATTAAGATTTAGAACTCCTGAACATTCCAGACTTCCAGTTCCTATAATTTTTCCTTTGGAGCCATCTCCATACGTTACATTCCTGGAGGGGCAAGGTTCTACACCTACCAACAGATCCTTGTTATGAGTCATATGCCTTGAACATCCACTGTCAAAATATCATTCCTCCTTGGCCAACTCTCTTAAATATGTATGTGCCATGAGGCTAGTAGTAGCACTTTTGGGGACCCAACGTTGCACCTTTTTGTTATTGACTTCGGCCTTGTTAACCTTAAGGTAGGGTCCAGACTTTGGAAACCCGTTCAGTTTGAAACAGAAAGGCCTTATGTGTCTAGGTCTTCCACATTGATGACACCTCCAATGTTGGAACTTGTTCTTGGTGTGAGCGGTTCTTCTCTTGTCATGATGTTGAAGCCTCTGATTTGACATCTCGGGACTTGACTTAGGGTGTGAACGGGTGTGAATGGTCTTCACCAGGAGTTTTGTTCTCTCTGAATCCTAACCCCCCTCATGTCTCCAGTCATTCTTCCCATTTGAAGAATTTCATCTAATGAGTTAGTTCCATTATTCAGCATTCTTAGAGCTTTGTATACTCTGTTAAGTTCAGACTTGAGGAAGCCTACTTCTTATTTCAATCCAGAGATGGTTTGTAAGATCCCTCTCTTTTCTTCCTTCAGGATGTTTATGGACTCTTTTTTACTCTGGCAGAGTTTTGAACTTTTGAAAAATAACTCTTCATATGATGCAACTAATTTATCATAGGTTATCTCCTTACCATTCGAATTTTCAACTACCCCTCACCTACCTGTTAAGGCTTTTACGGGCTTGGCAGATTCCTTCATATGATCATTCTTAGTGACCTATTTGTTCTGGACTTTGCGGGTCTGTTTATTTGTTTCTTAGTATACATAGGACATTCGCTTTTATTGTGTCGAAACCCCTCTCACACACGAGGCACTATGGCTCCTTCCCTCGAGAGTACCCCATAACCTTCCTAACTTGTCTATTAAGCTGAGCTATAGCATTGGCTAACTTTATTCTTGTCCTTGAATTATATTCCTTTGCTTCATCATCAGAGATGGCTTCGAAGGTTATGGTCTTGTTCTCCAATTTCGATCTTCCTTTGATACTTAGCTCAAAAGTCTGTAGAGATCCAACAAGTTCGTCTAGCTTTAAGTGGTTGATGTCTTGACTTTCTTCTATGACTATGACTATGACTTTCATGTCAAATATCCTGGGAAGAGATCTCAACATTTTTCTCACCAACTTAGATTCAGGAATCTTTTCTCCCAGTGCACTTGATGCATTTGCTATCTCCAGGACATTCATGTGAAACTCATGAATGCTTTCATCTTCTTTCATCCATAGATTCTCAAATTGAGTGGTTAACAGCTGAAGTCTTGACATCTTCACTTTAGAGGTGCCTTTATGTGTTGTTCTAAGGATCTCCCATAAATCTTTGGCCACTTCACATGTGTTCACCAGCCTAAAGATGTTCTTGTCAATTCCATTAAATATGGCATTGAAGGCCTTAGAATTGGCAAGTGCGAGTTTGTCTTCTTCTTGCTTCCAATCTACCTCTGGCTTTAACACATTCTTGGGTTGATTGTATTCTCCCATAATAACAGGATGTGTCCACCCTTTCAGAACTGCTTTCCAAACCTTGATATCTATAGATTTCAAGAAGGAAACCATGCGAGGTTTCCAATAATCATAATTACTTCCATCCAGAACAGGTGGTCTGTTCATAAATCCAACTTCCTTGTCCATCGTACCAGAAGGTAACCTCCTTAGATCTCACTCAGATGCAGAGCAGAGTGCCTGCTTTGATACCAATTGAAATTCTGGTATCAGATATAGGATGTCGAATGAGATGTCACGACACTATATCTGAGTTATGAACACGAATAAGAACATCAATAATGAACTTGTAGAAAGTAAATAACATAGCGATATTTTTACCTAGTTCGGTGAAATCACACCTACTCTGGGGGCTACCAAGCCAGGATGAAATCAATATTCGATAGTATCAATTTAAAGTTAAACAGTTCCAATTTATCCTTCTCACTTAATCACTACCCTTCCTATGATTTCTACCTAAGTCTCACCTAGGTATGAGGCCCTCCTCAAATCCCTTCCAATCACAATCCCGTGACCAAATAAAAATCAAATGAAAATAAACAAACTACTCCTCGATGCTTCAAAACTTACGAGGATGCAAATACTGTCCTTGCTTAAAAGCTTCGGAGATCAAACAACATTCAACACCTACAGGTTTGTGAATGTACACAGTGGAATACTTATAACCTAATCCCTTGGATCAGAAGTCGTACATGAAAATAAGGATTCACTGAGCCTTTATAGAGCGATCCCTAGCAATCCTGGTCACAGGCTTGGGCCACATAAAATGGGGTTCTCGCGCAACTAATCTGTTAAGTCAGTTTAAGTAACTGACATCCCAAAACCTAAAAATAGAAACTGACTAAGACGCTTCAGAAAACCTGCAATGTCAAGACATCTGTTATGACATCATCGCAACTATTACACAATGATTTAGCCAAAATTGTTGCCAACACAGAACCAACAATATTGACTAATTTCAACATGAGTAGCTACATTCCTCTTAGGCTAGGTTTTATTTGATGATGAACGTGTTTTTAATTGCTTAGGACATATGATTGAATGATGTTAATGTAATTGCTTTGAATCTTTGTTATTATTCTGTTTATGATTGTGCGCATTGTCTTTTGTTTGTTACGGCATTTAAATTGATCTTGATATTAGTGACTACTGACCCTAGGGCTATTTATTTGACCTACTTTAACCGTTGATTTCTCTAATTGACTAGGGGATAATATGATTAGGAATTGTGACTTTAGGGATTTACGAGCTCTATTGTCTAGCCAGACGTTACAATTAGCCTGAGGAATCGAGAATTGACATTTAGAATAGTGAACTACATTCCAAGGGATTACGTGTAGCGGTAGTGTTAATCTGTCGTATAATTATGTATTTACTGCATGTCAGTTATGGCGTGTTTCATCAATCAAGTAGAATTAGGAGATTCTGATAATAAAACCTGGTCGTTTTTCTCATCAATATAATAACACTATTTTGTTGCGTTTTCGACCAAAACAATTTGAAAAACCCTTCGTTTATTGTTTTTAATTACATTGCACGATATACCTTGTTTTAAATTGCAATCTTGTAGAGACGGATTTATTTTTATTATTTCAATAACAACACTAGTACACTTGCTAGCAAATTATCCATCATGTGTTCGAAGATACATCTTCCTAATCTAGAAGTCTTTTTTATTTTATTTTTCATGAGGGTGTGGTAACAATCCATAGAATGCCTTATGCAATTCCCTCTCTTCAATAATGACACCTTCATAGGCCTACTACTTCGATGCCCCATTGTATGTGTATGCCTTCATAGGTCTTGGTAACAATCCATAGAATGCCTTATGCAATTCCCTCTCTTCAACAATGACACCTTCATAGGTCTACTACTTCGATGCCCCATTGTATGTGTATGCCTTCATAGGTCTGCTTGTTATATGCCCATTGTATGTATGCCTGATGGTGATGAGAGTGTTTTTGACAAAGACACCTTTCGATTCAAGTTTAACTTTACGATGATGATGATGATAAAAATTAATTTTATAAAATTGATTCAGTATAAAAATAAATTGAATGTAAATTGTTTTAGGTTTAAATACATTTATATAAAAAGTGGTTGACCAATAAATATGTATGTAAAAATCAAACATGAATTTTGAAGCTACCATTTTTAACTTCAAATAAATATAATTCTAAAGACAACTTATTCTACTTTATAAAAATCAAACATATTAAAACTAATTATGTACCTCTAAAATTATTTCTTATCTTGAATCTAATATAACACAAGTAATTGTTTAAAAACGATATGATACTTATATATTAAAGTAAAGTAATAAAAAAGATTTAATTGAAACAACTAGGTTAAAACGAAAACTTCTTAACTAAAATCACGTATAATGAATACTAAAAGATCACACACATTCTACAGTAATTCATCTTAATTTAAGGGTGGTAGAATATGTGTTTACAACAAACTCAGCTTCTTTATGGAAGTCTTCATTATAGAATAATGATGGAAGTTGAGATTTCAAGTGCTGAAACTAAATAGAAAAAAAAAATACTGAACATTCAAGACTTTAAGGAAAGGTAACTGCCAGATAAGAGATCAATTTTAATATTAGATGGAAAAATATATATACCAAGAAAGAATGAAATTTCCAAGTCCTAATCAGAATACATTTATGACTACACAACTATGAAACCAAATAATAATAGTTAGAGATAATCTATACACGCTGCAACCAAGCTAAAGCCTCAAAAAGATCAAGGGATTATTAACATCCAGGCTCTAGCAAAAAATGATCAAACAATCCAAAGAGAAAGAAACCAAAAGGAATCATCAGAACTCAAAACTTTCAATGAAGAAATCTGTAATCATTGGATAAGTAGTACCAGACTAGAAGAGATATCTTTGGTTGCCACCATGCCAGATTCTTAAAAACCCTAAAGAAGTCACCTTGAATGCAAAAATGAAATATTCTAAACTATCCAGCTTCGCCAAGAATATTTATGCCAAAATTCTCTGCTCTTGTTAATTGAGAGATCAGTAGCCCATTGGAGGCAAGCCATAAGGAGGCATAGGCGGCATCCCCATTCCACCCATGGGCGGTTGTGGTGGGGGAGGGGCATACCCTCCTCCTCCTCCTCCCATTCCTGGCATTGGTGGTGCTGGCAAAGCAAGTGGTAGCAACTGGGCATACATATTCTGGAGATCATTGAAAACATTGTTAATTTCATAATCAAACAAAATAAAACCGATTGCCATTGAAAAGGAAATTTGAAAAGGGTACCTGTTGAGCAATTACATCCTTCTCTTCCTTCTCCTTAGCTTTCTCCTCATTTTGTGCTTCAATTCTATCCTTGATAAGCTCGTCTACCTTGCCTGTATACTCTCGGATAAACTATAGAGCATTTTTAAAAACAGATAGTTAAAAACAAAGTGTCTGCTAATAAATTTAATTAAAAGATTCCCAAGAAAATAACATACTTGCAAGAGATATGGGAAACAAAAATCAATCATGTTATTCATCCAAGCCAATTCAAGAGCAACATCTGGCCGTATAATATCATAGCAGACAAAGAGACATGATGCAAAACACTCTTTCTTTCCCTGCAAATATATCAAAGTAATTCCATTGTTAAAATTAATAGTGAAGACTTAATCTGGTAGAAGCAAAGATACATCAAAGTGAAGCAGGAATCAAACTCCACCTTGACAAAAGGATCAATCTAATTAGTATCTAATCTTAAAAAACAGAGTTTGATGATTTTAAGGATAAAAAGATAAACACCTTCTCAATAAAGTAGACAAGCAAATCCTCTGAGAGTTCCCGGTCACCAGATTGAGAGCAAGTTTCCATACAGTCCTTGTAAAGATTGTCTTTCTTTGACAAAGCAATGGATTGCTTCCATCGTCCTGCTTTCTTATAGATGTATGCAGCAACACGCCTCATTTCAAGAAGTTCGTGCTTCTCAATCTGCACATTTGTATTGTAGAAGGCAGTAAATAATAATTCAAAAATATATATTTCCCACTAACATTTGAATCTCAAAATTTGTTAGCTCCCAAAATATGACAGAAGATAGGTGGGTGGGATTCTCAAATTCACCTTCTGTGCAAGACCTATTTGATCAAAGTTGTCATGCAGGTCTATTGATTCTCGAAGTCTGTCATAGTCCTCTTCCTCAACATAAATTTCATTTAGAGCTTCATTGACAGCAGATACATTATTGCTTTGGACGGCAATCATATAAGGCTTGATCAATTTGAGGTGGCCAGCCTAACAACCGAAAATAAACAAAGATATGATTACAGAACAACATTGAAAGCCAATTAATTATATCCGTAAGATTAAAACTGAATGGATTCGACTATTAGGAATGAGAAATGCAAACCTTCCGCATTATGTCTACTACACGAGTATGGTCCACACGAAGAGCAATCACATTTAGAAGATCATTTACTACTTCAGGATGTTCTTGCAAGTAGAAGTGAACAGCTTTATAGTAGAGTTCCACACTTGCAACTTTAACTATAATATCTTTGAATTGCATGTGGTCCCATGCTTCAGGAGAGTGATTCATAACAGTCGTTGCAGCATTATCATACTCATCATATTGGATGTACAAGTATGTAAGTTCTTTCCAGTGCTGCTGCTCATCACATGCTCGAATAACCTTTGGAATATTAAGCCGGCTTGAGAACAACTTAATGTGTTCCATTAGCTTCTCAGAGCGATATCTTGCGTAAAGAACGCCCAATTCAGTAAAGATTCCCATATGTGCACGCTCCAATCCTAGCCCACTTTCCATTAGAGAAATAAGTTCGTTGAAGCATCCTCTGTTTTGATAAAACTCACTAACCTCTTCCAAATCATCCACCTACATAAAATATAGTAATTAATCAGACAACAGAAAGTTAGATAAAGCAATCTACAGTTTCTGCCACTAGTTTATACTTTCTAGTATTTACTAGTACTTGCATCCTTCACCTCGTACTTAAAAAATTGCAATTTCTATAACTTTCTCATGGTGAAGTCAGGAAAATCAATCCTCATGTGGAGAAATTTCAAATGTTAAATTCTATAATAGAAAAGCATATCACCTGAATGATGACATTGAGACCACAAATCTGAGCTAAGCGGAATTCCTCAGCATCAACACAGGCGAAACAAACTTCCTTCCAAGTTTTTGAACTGTTTGCTTTCCTGGCAGCATCAACTGCACCCTGAAACTGCTGAAGCTTAACCAATGTGACTGCTAACTTAGCCCAGTTAGAGATAAAAGCAAATATAATTTTTGCAGCCTCATATAGAGCTTCATCATACAAGCGGTCTCCAACAACTGGTAAATTGGCAACGTTTGGCATCAGTATAAACTCTTCAATCTCACCAAGCCGGTCAATCTTTGCATAGGCATAAATGAGCTCACTGTCCACTTTGGGCTCTTTGGTTTTCTGCCTAACCATGAGAAGATACTTTACCAGATCATGGTATGCCTCTCCATCTTCGGCGGCCTTTATAACCTCTAAGAAATGAGTTGAATCATCTGCGCGAATGAATGACTCAATTGCATCACTTACTAATCCTTCTCTCAGTTGTGCCTTCGCCACCTGGCTCCAAACAGCATCTTCTTCAACCCGGAAAGCAAATTCCACAGCACGATCGATAGTCTTAAGGTTATCTAGCAGAACATTAACAGCCTGAACATTCAAATTAAATTTCTTGAAAATAATAAATGCTTCTTCATATAATTGTGCTTCCACTGCCACCTCCCCAACTGCAGGTCCATCAAAGTTATCCAACCTATTTATGTAGTCCATAACTCTTGAAGGATCTGCCTTTATTGCAGTGAGGATCAGTAAATTTTGCAGATTAAAGTTTCCGTTAAAAGCAGAATTTTGTAGCACAATCTTTTCAAGAAGCTCAATTAACTCATGGGGAAGATCGGCAGTCATAAAAGCTTTCACTGCAGCAGAAACTTGTTCAGGACTCTTGCTTTCAGGCAAAGCAGTGGACACCACTTGATCAATCAACTGTCTTCTGAACTCATTCTCAGGATCAAGAACTTTCTCCCAGAGGTCAGCATCCATCCTTTCCACAACATATCTGATACAAACATGAGGAAATAAAGTTAGTGCCTTGTACCAGCGTTATAAAATATACAACGATATCTTCCTTATAAAGGGAATTCCATGACAATGTACCTGGCTTGGAGTTTGAACAGGGAATTTTTATTAGTAACATTAACAAGCTCATCATCGCATTGCCCTCTTCGGTAAGCAACAACAGCAAGAGTAGGGTCTCGCTTCTCACAATATTTGCCAACAACACGAGAATCATAATATGGGTTGGTTGTGAGAAAATGCTCAGGATTGTTGTTGCTGTCGATGATGATTTTACCCAAGGCATTATGCACATGTACATCCTGGCTTCCTTCACTCACAAGATGCTCCAAGAACTGAGTCAGCAAGCGGAGACGATTCCTATACATAAAAGGTGAAATCAGGAAAGGATATTTGCAATGCTACTGGAGAAAGAAGGTACGGAAAACTAGCACACCTCTTCTCACACTCTTCAACTAAAGGCTCAACAGGCAGAAGAGAACGAACTGAAAGTATGAGACCTTTAATGAAATCTTCTGGGCATTCATCATCTAACAACTGTCCTACAACTAGAGGAGCATTTCCAGGATTGACCTAAAAGCAAGAAGTAAAATTAAGTCTCATTTTTAAAAACCACTAAGAAATATTTAAAACATACATATGCTAAGAATCACAAATTAAATTAAACTCTGAAAACAAAGTTACCTTTTGAACATAACCTTCAATATAGCGAAGCATATTGCTGGTATAAAGATAATGTGTGAGATCTGGAACAAAACCAAAACGATCACACACATTAATCAATGGGCGTGCATCAGGAAGTTTAGCCTCCATTAGAAAATTTTTGGTCTTCTCAGCATCATAGAAGTTTGATTCCCTAGTCACACGCTCTACCTCCTTAATTTGTCCAGTTTTAGCAGCGGCTTCAATGTACTTGAAGTGAATCTCCGGATCCTCACTACGAAAGATAACAACCAAAATTACAATAATTGATACAAAACTAGAAAAGCAAAGCAAACTGTCCAGCAAACACGCAAAATAAGGACATGTTCATTCTTAAATAAGAAAGAAATACCTGGAGCTCAAGTATGAACCCAAGAAAAAATACAGTCCTTCATAGGATTTAAATTGCTCAAAGAGTTTAATGCATGCATCAGCTCCCAGCTGCTCAGAATATTCCTTAGCAGTCTACAAATCACGCACGAGCAAGATTCTCTTGTTAACGACTTCCTTAGGAGAAATAAAAAATTTTAAAGGCAACATTGTCCATGAATAGTACCTGAACAATTATCTGAAGATTTCCCCTAAGATTCACCAGTAAAAGATCTTTCATACACTCAAGTGCCCATTCTCGAGAAAGGGTTCCAAAGAACTCAACTAAAGACTGAAAAGAATCATATAGTAAGAATCCAAACAACTTTATGATGGATTAAGACATTGGAGTAATTGCAATCCAAACCTGTGGCTCAATGGCATGTGTATTCACAATGACACGTTTGATATCTGGCAACTCGCCATAATGCTGCAAATGACACAGACACAAAGATCTTAGAAATCAATTGGACAAGAGAGCTTTACTAAGTAATCAGAAAATTATAAACTAAGAACCTGAAGAGCACGTATGAAAAGGCCAGCCTTTTCACAGAGTTGTCCAATACGTGGGCGATCGTAATGACTGAACATGCCATTGGCCAATATAGCATCAGCAACATTTGGAAACGTCACAAGATTAATCTCCAGAACCTAAAAATAATACAAAAATCACCATTTTTATATAAGTAAAAAAAAGTATATAATACCATTGAGTTCAGCGACACAGACAACATGACATAAAATATAAAAACCTTTGTTTGAAGATATCCATGTTCAGGTAGGTTTGGCTTCAGCACATCCAACAAAAATGCTGTTGCCTCGCGGATCAAATTCCTCTGAAAATTAACATTAGAAATATATAAACAAAATTTCCAGCACTCAAATAAAATTGTCAGTTATTGAAATTAGAGGAAAATAAATTGTCCAAACCAAGATATTGCAAGTAGTATTACCAAAGGCAATTTCAGGATAGTAAGGAATTGTTTCATATCATTATTAGCATTTCTCGTTTTAAATTATCCAAAAAGAAACAAAAAGAATACAATGGAAAGAAAAGAGTAAAGGTTGTAGACATGATTATGTGTTTTTAAAATCACATCTGACTTATAAATGATACGAGCACCACAAACCAGGCATCTTTCAAAGTTTAAACAATAACAGTAAAATGCAAATAAACCTGAAGAAAGAGATCAGTTATTGTGTTGTAGTCCACTGGGCAACCTCCCTCCATTTGAGACATCATGAGAGCAAAATTTACAGCACCCTGCAATCAAGCAAATTTCAAAATATGCGACGTCATATAAAAACAATGATGCTGAAAAGAGAAACAATTCAGAGTGGATTAGCTGGATATAAATGTTGCTGAAAGGAAAACATCATAACATGAAGAAACCATTTCCAATTTGGACTATTATTTTGAGCAAGTTCGGGTATGCTCAAACTTTAGAACAAAAATCACTATATCACAAAAGTGAAGCAACTCAGATGGCAAGGCATCAGTTAATAAATTTTTTTCAGAAAAATCCTGCTTACCTGCGGGTCTGTCCGTAAAATTGTTTGCAGAAGGAACATGTAATCAGGAGTATATCCAACCTTCAGCAAAGAAAAAGAAATACTACATTAGAAATATACTACAAAACAAAAAAGACAAAATTAAACTGTTGTGAAGTATTATATAAGAATAAAATTATAGTACCTCTAGTTTTATGTTTCTACTTGGCCTAATAAAAAATTACCTGCTTGGAATAAATCAGGATCTTGTCAAACTCCCTCCTCTCCGCAAAAGCTGCAACAACTTTCGGTGTAGCTCTAGCTTTAATATAGATTTTCAGTGCAAGGTCATTATCAACTGTCTGCATTATATGCAAGCCTTATACAAATTAGGAAGGGAAAAGAAAATAAGTACAAAAAGAAATCAGCAAGGTCGGCAATTTAAATTATAAGTTCAAACGAAAAAGAGATAATCAATTTAAATTTCTGTCAGGACCTTCACAAGGTCACCAAGCTCCTCGCTGCATTCCAATTTGTCCTCTGCTAGCCAATTTTCTAACAGATTCTTTTTGTTCTGATTTACGACAAGTCGTGATAGTTCCAACGACTCAAAACCATTCAGTTTACCCCTGGTTAACAGAGTTCCAAAGTATTGCAACAGTGGTGGTGTTTGTCCAGCTTGCACAGGTACACTCTGAAGCAAATTACAGAGGCAAATAAAAAAAAAGATATAAAGGCAGACTCCAAACCAAAGGCATTAACTTGAACAAAGCGGCGAATAGAAGCCAAATTCAAGACCCGGATCTCACATCGGACAATATGTGACAAGATCCGGTGAGGGGGGTGAGTTAGGTCCAACCACAATTCTTAGAGTAACGATAATTTAGTGCAAGATATACCTGAAATTTAGCAACTGTATCAGGAGTTCGAAGTATTCCACGTGGAGATTCTGCAGCAAGCTCTGCAGCTTCCTTATACTTGGTCTGAGCAAATAACTCTTGAAAACGCTGAACAACCTGGAAAAGAAAAAGAGAAAGTTTACAATCACTAGGGGATAAAATGAAAAGAATATCCATGTTTCTCATTGTTCAAATTAACTAGGCGGAAAAGAAAGTGCATAAAAATATATCTACTGTACATATATTATATTTCACCTACATTAAACTTTTCTTCACATGCTTTTGATCAAATTTCACTCTTCAAACTGTCAAGAGTGCATTTCAGATGCTCTCTATAAGAATAACATCTATGCAAGATACCACATGATGGATAATATATTGTTCAATCATTATCTTGTATTTTTATGTTAATATCCTTGCTGATATTTGTTCTATTCTGAACAACACTTCTGAAACACTTTAAGAGCAGCTACAATCTATTGAAACAGTAGAAAATGGAACAAAGAATATAATAGTTAAGTTACCAATTCTTCTGCACCCGGGAGGTTTCCTCTTTTAGCAAGATTAACAGCAAGTTCCAAATTGTTTAGCTGCAAAATGCCCAAAAAAGTATTAAGTAGATACAAAAAGAAAAGCATTCTCATTTAATCAAAAACACGGTGTAACACATGAAATACCTGGCCACTAACAAAAGGTACAATGGTTGCCTCATTCACAGTAGCTAGCAATACTTGGCCACGTCTATTTATGGCATAAAATCCCCCTTCTGATGATGCTTCTGAGGTCAAAAATATAGGATCGGGACTGATTCGATTTCTGTAAACTGCGGTGGCAGTCTCCATATCATAGACAAATAAAAGACCAAGTTTTGTGATAACATATATCAAGCCATATTTATTTGAAATCTGCACAGCAAAAAATAAATAAATATTCAACATAATATCTATTGGGAGTAGAGAATCCTAAATGAAGTTTACACTTATACCTGCATTGATACAGGAAAGTCATCAGCAAAGTCTGGAGGAAAGAACAGATCTGCTTGTTTTTTACTAAATGATGGCTTGCCTGATATCAAACGCCACAATACACCCAGAAGGTGGCAAGAAAAGCATAAGAAGGAGGTACTAATAACGTATACTTATAATAATAGACAATCCATGGAAATCTTATAACAGTATTTTCTGTTAGTCTATTTGAAAAACATCTTTACCCCATTTAGAAAGGGTGTTCATATATGTATGATATTTAATGATTCTAAATTAAAGTCACTTAATATCCATTATCTCGTATTTATTAAGTAAATTGATGATAAAAAATCTCTTTTTGTTTTATTTTTATACCAAGTAGGAATGTGTCATTTTGTTGTTAATTGGTAATCTAGCCATACTTATACCTGGCTGGGCACCAAGTTCAATGACATGCATCTTTGATGTAACCTGTCCAGCATTAATGCTCTTGGATGCAAAACAAATAAGAATTGAATCCTTATCATTTCCGGTAACCTGCATATTGCATAAATTATAATACAAAACAACATTCAACCTACAAGCCACAGAATTGCAATCAAAATAAATGAATCATAAAGACAGGCATACTCTAAACGAGGCAAATGAGGCAGCATGTGCTTCAAGAGCCTGACTCCGTTGTTGATCCACTGCGAAGAGTTGCATGTTTCCTTTTACAAGTTGTGGTCTCTATAACCAAAAAAATTAAATAACATTACTCCAACAATTGATGATTTCAGAAACCTTGATGCTCTAGAATCTGAATCATGGCAAAAGATGAAGTATCCAGAAGCTATTAAACAAGGAAAAGTAAACAGGAAAAGATGTGCGCAATTTCAAATCTTCAAATATAAGTACACAATCAGTTAACTTATAACAAAAAATAATTTCATTCAGTAGGTATGGAAAAATCTGGAGAATAACATTTGAAAAGTAGCTAGAAAGCAAGAGTACCCAAAGTCTTGAACCTTTGTATATTGTGCACATAGTAAGGAAAAACATCAAAAAGTTAAAATGGAAAAATTATATGTAATGTGCAATCTAAAATAGGTTAAGTAAAAATGATACAAAATTAAAGAGCATGGGAAAATATAGATTTGCACCATCAATTGAATAAGCAGGAAAATAAGCTCAATTAAATTTATTTCATACAAAAAGCATTGATATTTTTAAATCTTAATTTGTAGAGACTACCCATAAAAATGACAATAAAGGTAAAGTAAAATATAGTCATTGAATCAAATTGTTTACAACTGGAAGTATTGATACTTACTTCCTGAGCGCTTCAATGTGCAATGCATAAACAAGCTAGTGAGCTATATAACATATTTTGGCATCATATCAGCTACAAACTACCTACTTGCATTACAAACCGATGCACCCATCACAAATATCTTTCTAGAACATTACATATTAAGGTGGGAATGAGAGACAGGGCAATATGTTACAACCAAAAAATTTGCAAAAGTGCCTCCCCAGGTATGAAAATAAGGACAACAGTCAACCCTTGATATAACATAAGATTGGCAAAATTTGCAATTCAACTAACACAAATACATGGATATTAGGGGGAATCAGAGATAAACCAAAGTGAAAGGCACAGAAAGTTACGATAGGAAAGGTGACACATACCTCAGGAGAACCAGGAGCGATTCCAATCAAAACCAACCACTTTTCACTAGGATCACAACGATAATTGATGATCTGGTTATTTGCCAGATTAGCTGTTCGATCAAACACCTTCACTGGCTCACCATCACCTGAAAATAAGAATGGTAAAAAAAAGTAATAAATTGACGGTTCAAAAAGTTCCAGTAACAGTACTACAAATTTAGAGTCATATCAGAATCAGGTAGAATTTACAAGCACAAAAAAGAAATTAAATAATATGTTTTCACCTTCAATTGACCAATGATACACAGATGTCTGAGTGACTATGCCTAACATCTTTGCGGTTATCCACTTCCAAAACACAACCTAAAGAAAACGAAACACATGATAATTAATAATAATCACGGAAATAATTCAACCATCAAATATCCAAATCCAAATCATTTACAAATCCGCACCTGTTGAGTCATTTGATACGATTTCATCTTCGTTTTCGTCTCAATATTAAACACTTGCAAATGATCCTGAGTAGTTCCAGGAACTTGAGCTACATTGACAATACCGCATTCAAATTAAATCAAAAAAAAAAAAAAAAATCCACATGGATTTATCAAATCTAACTCCCTATAGCTAACCAA
Organism: Vicia villosa; assembly: GCF_029867415.1. Classification (NCBI taxonomy): domain Eukaryota; kingdom Viridiplantae; phylum Streptophyta; class Magnoliopsida; order Fabales; family Fabaceae; genus Vicia; species Vicia villosa. The sequence goes on from NC_081182.1 coordinate 95,080,382, forward strand.
ATCATTTCCTATCACAATTTTAGGATCTACAAATCTAATTAACAATCAAATTACGTAATCCGAAAACGAAAGCTGGCAACACGAATCTGAGGGGTAAAATGTATACCTTTAAGAGCGAGAATTCTGGTATTAGGGTTCATAAGAGCAGAATCAGCAGTGATCGGACGTCTCAAAGGCTGCATTGGCATATTCATATCAATCATAACAACACTATTGGAAGGACCAGTTTCCCTAACACATATAAACTTCTCAGATTCCATCGTCACGTGAGTGAACGTGATGAATTGCGGATTGATTCCAACGCTTCCCAACTGCAACATTCAAAAACAATAAATCAATAAATTTGAAAATTAATAAGGTAACAATGCTGATTGGAATTGAGATCTGAGGGAGGAAACGGAGTGGAATTGGGTGAAATGGACGAACCGTTAAGGCCTCCTTCATGGTGATGGGGGCATTGGCAGCCATGATTGCGGTGGTGGAGAGATCAGAGGGGGGATTGATTTGGGAATGTGAGAGGGCGAGACTCTGTTACGCTGCGAGATCTGAAGCAGCGAAAGCCCGAGAGAGAGAAACGGAGAAAGGGAGAATGAGAGGGAGAAGAAGAAGGAGTGTGCGTGTGCGTGGAAGGAGCACAGAGAGAAGAAGGTGGTGGTGGTGTGTAATGAAGAGAAGTGTCCTTTCTAAAAATGTTTTTTTCCTTTTTTTTCTGTTATTTATTACGTACTTGCTTACTCGTCATAAGATTCAGACCGAAATAAGAGTTGGTCCCAAGGATTTGGACCTTGGGCCTTAAAGCCCAATTATCATTCACTTCTAAGGGGAATTAACTTGCCACCCCTTCACCTATACCTCACACCCCTCAATATTGCATGCTTTTACTATTATACATTTGTTTAAAGTTATCAAATTTTAAAAATATGAGTTTTTATCAGAAATTTTGACAAATACCAAAAAAAAAATTAAAATTTCCAAAAAAAAAAAAAACTTAATTTTCATGAGTTTTTATTGGAAGTTTTGAAATTTCCGATACAAACTCATGCAATTTTTAACAGCAATTTTGATATGTATGCGTTTTTATCAGAAATTTCGAAATTTCTGGTACCAACTTAAGAAACTTTTTACCAAAAATTTTAAAATGTGTGTGTTTTATTTCTGGTAAAAACTCTTGTATTTTTTACCAGAAATTTTTAAACTTCTATCGAAAAATTTCATTCGGTCATTTTATTTTATTTTTGGCAATATGAAAATATTTAGGGGTGTCAGGTTCAAATTTTGGGGTGGCAGGTTAGATTCTCTATATCTCGAAAAATTTTCCTGCCACCCCCACTTATACTTGACAACCCCGCATATTTTCATAATACCTATGTTATTCTTTTCCAAATTTCATCAAAAAGTTCAAACATAAAATTCGGTACAAAACAAAAACTTTGGTAGTGTATATGAAAAATCTAGTGTAACAGGTATTTCACAAAATCGGTATCTTATGTCACAAACCAGTTATTTTAAAATAGTATGTTATATTATGTCACAAACCGGTGTGTTACGGTAGACTTGAACCATGGTCCGAAGGATTTGGACCTTGGACCTTAAAGCCCGATTATCATTCATATCTCAAGAATTTTTCCTGCCACACCCCCCACTTATATGTGGTACTCCACAATCCACATATTTTCATAATACTCATGTTATGTTTGTCAAAATTTTATCAAAAAATTCGGTAGAACATATAGAACATTCAATATAAATTTAAAATTCTAGTAGTGAATATGAGCAAATCGGGTGTACCGGGTATGTTATGTCACAAATCGATTATTTTAAAAGTGCAATTTTTTATTTAAGGTGAAAATTTCGGTAGTGCAATAAGTACTGATTTTTTCAAATCAACTTTCAATTATTGGATTTTTAGTGGGTTATGCAAAAATTTAGTAGTGTTAAATGAACTGTTGAGATCTTGCCAGCAGTTTTATGCGGATGTGATTGCACCCGGCGTTTTGTGTGGGCTACAATGAATCTAAAATTGTATAAATAGGGGTCATGTGTTGTTAAGAAAAATATCTTATAATGCCTTAGTTTTTGTTTAAGGCATAAGTGTATTTCAACAAGCCGAAACCTTCTGTAGAGTTTCGACTCCTTGAGAGCACCGCATGTCTTGCCCTTCTAAAATCCAAGTTGAATGACATATTGCTAGACACCGAGAACATAAAGGTTAGTAAGATTGGGTTTCATAAAGATTGGATTGATGTTGATGGAAAGGTGAAATACAACCTTAATGAGTTGAAGATCGATGAAGATTTGAAAGTTTTGTGGATAACATATCGTTGTACGCTAACTAATGGACCGATCGAGTTTGATGCGACAATTTCTAGATCTATCAACGACATAATTAAGATTTTGAAATGTCCAAAATATTCTGGTAGTGTTTAGGTTTTCTAATTTATTATTATTTTCTTAAGCTATGTAATTGTTTGTCTAAGTTATGCAACTGTTTGTCAAATGTTAAGTTAGGTTCATCATGCATCAATGGAAGTGCCAAAATGTTATCTAATAAATAGTTTTGTGAAAATGTATGAGTAATGCTACACATAATATACAAATAATACAAAAAATAATAATGTATAAATAAGACCCCCATGGGCTATGTGTGTTGCTTGCGATGCCAAAGTATAAACCTCGTCACCTAGGTCACCAAACCCGTGATGAGGTTATCCATAATGAATGTTATCATCTGTAGGCGTTGAGGGTCAATTGCACCATGTGGGGGCTGTTACGCTGAAGCAAAGGCCCAATAGGCTAAAGAAAAGATCCAGCAAGCTGAAAGATTTCATTGAATATTAGGAGGAGAAATTAATAGTATTTTTATTATTGTTGTTGTTGGACTGAATGTCTTTTATTTCTTTTGGGCCCATGACCTAAATAGACTAGTAAACCCTACTATATATTTTGTGTATGCTGCCTCTTAATGAACTAGAAGAAAAGTTGTTTTATCTTATTATCTTTTTATGCATTTCTAGATCTAGGGTTACTTTACATAAATCTATCATTAGTGCTTTCATTGTCCCTTCTCAAATCCTCCCATGGCTCCCCCAAAACTTACAAACCCTTCTTCTAAAGAAATTTTACAGGAAGCTATCCAAGTATCCACCTTACATCTTAATAGTGCTATGGCTGAAACTCAAGAACAAATGGATGTGAGATTTGCACAAGTTCATGAGGATATAGCACAACAAGTGGGTCAGATTCATACAAGGTTGGATAATGACAAAAGTGTGGAAGATTCTAGGTATGAAGCTCTCATGGCTGCTCTCCATAAAATTTCTCTGCAGCAAGAGCAGCAACCTGCTGTCACAGCAGCTATTGTCCAATCTGGTGGTAGTATTTCAGGTATAAATCTAAATCCCTCATCTATATCTTTTGGTTCACCAGCCTTAAACCAGACCACCTCACCGACCCACTCTCCCATAACTCATGTTATAACACTGGCTCATTCCCCATTACGACCAGCCACCACCTCACAGCCCACCGACCCCATACCCCCTCACTACACAGTCGCACCCCCACCCCTCCTTTTCCGCCTTATCCACCTTATATCCAACAGCATGCAGTATCTTCCACCCTAAATTTCCATTCCCAAATAACCCATAATGACCCATATCAACAACTTTCCCATATACCACCCTTACCATCTTTCCGATCTCCTAAATTTGAACTACCCTTATTTGATGGTACCAATCCTTTAGAATGGCTTTTTTAGGCTGACCAGTTTTTTAGTTTTTATAACCTTCCACTAGAAAATCGTTTATCTCTTATTTCATTTTATATGAAAGGGGATCCTTTAGGTTGGTTTAAGTGGATGCATAGTAATCGTTTGCTAACAGATTGGTATTCATTTAAGCATTAGAGCTCCGATTTGGTCCATCCACCTATATAAATCATCAAGCTGCTTTGTTTAAATTAAAGCAAACAGATTCAGTTATGGAATACCAAACTAAGTTTGAACAATTGGGTAATCAAGTTGTGGGGTTACCATCCGACGCCATATTAAATTGTTTTGTTTTTGGATTACAAGGAGAAATTCAGCATGAGCTGGCTGTCCATCGACCTACCACTATATCCCAAGCCATTGGCCTCGCAAAACTCATTGAATCTAAAATTAAAGATTCCAAAACCAAATTCTCCAAACCTTTTCCCTCTACTTACCAAAAAGCCCATAATTCTTTTACCTCACCAAACACTTTCAAAACCCAAGAAACTACAACCCAAACCCATCCCGCGGCCCCCAAAAGTACAATCCTCACCCAACACAAATACCCCATCAGACGTCTCATACGGGCTTAGCTACAAGAAAGGAGAGCTCAAGGACTTTGTTTTAATTGTGATGAAAAGTTCGTCACCGGCCACAAATGTTCCTCTAATCGATTTTTTATCCTACTTGCTGAGGATCATCTAAATGTTAGAAAATCATACAACAGCTAATGAAATGCTGGAAGTCTATAAGGAACCAGATTTAAGTGACACCTATTTTCAATTATCCCCACAAGCCGCAACAGGGCAGTTTTCTCCACAAACATTAAAGTTCAAAGGATTGATAAATGGTATGGCAGCCATGGTGCTGGTGGACACGGGCAGTACTCATAATATTATGCAGCCAAGGATTGCTCACCATCTTAATTTCACAACCACACCTATTAACCATTTCTCTGTCATGGCGGGAAATGGTTCCCACTTGCAATGTGAAGGGATTTGTGAGCAGGTGCAAATAGTTCTTCAAAACAAATTCACCCTACCATTCTACTTATTACTTATTGAAGGGGCTGATATTGTATTAGGTATGGCTTGGCTTCGAACACTTGGGCCAATTCAAGCTGATTTTTCTGTTCCTTCCCTAACATTCCAATACAAAGACAAACCTATGACCCTTACAGGCGACCCAAAATCCCTTCCCTCAACTTCCATATTCCATCAATTACGTGAATTAATTCATACCGATGCCATTGCATCCTTTCACTTATTAGTAATGGAATCAGTTAATTCCAAACCTTCCCTTTTACAAGACACAGACCCACAAATAGACCAATCTCAAAGCCCAATTTTACCATCACAAATCACCCAACTCTTAACAGAATTTCAACCAATTTTTCAATCACCCAAAGCCCTCCCACCCCCAAGACCACATGACCATCACATTAACTTATTTCCTAACATCGCCCCTATCAATGTTAAACCTTATCGATATCCCCATTCAAAAAAAGATGCCATGACCAGCATGATCCAGCAAATGTTAGAAGAGGGAATAATCATACCTAGTACTAGCCCATTTTCATCACCTGTTTTACTTGTTAAAAAGAAAGATGGTACTTGGCAATTTTGTGTCGACTACCGGGCCCTAAATGCTGTGACAATCAAAGACATATTCGTAATACCTACTATTAATGAGCTCCTAGACGAGTTAGGTTTAGCTACAATTTTCACCAAGATAGATTTATGTTCAGGATACCACCAGATCATAGTTACATTGAGAGATACGTATAAAACAGCTTTTCGCACGTTTGATGGACATTACGAATTCCTAGTTATGCCCTTCGGCCTAACGAATGGGCCATCCACTTTTCAATCTGCTATGAACGACTTGTTACGACCTTATCTACGACGATTCGTACTTGTTTTTTCTGATGATATTCTTATTTACAGTGCCAATTTTAAGGACCATCTAACCCATTTGCAGGTGGTGTTTGAATTGTTGAAAAATCATTCTTTTTTTGTTAAGTTATCTAAGTGTGTCTTTGTAGCTAGTCAAATTGATTACTTAGGTCATGTGATATCCGCAAGTGGTGTTGCTCCAGATTCATAAAAAGTGAAGGCCATTTTAGATTGGCCAACATCGCGCTCTCTATCGACACTCCGCAGATTTTTAGGCCTCACCGGATTCTATCGTCGTTTTGTTAAAGACTACGCCACTCTCGCGCTCCTCTCGCCGATCTTTTGTGTTCCACTACATTTACTTGGAGTACAGAGGCTGCTACAGCCTTTGTAGAGTTAAAGAGGAAGATGACTGACATGCCGGTCTTAGCTCTACCTAACTTTACAAAACATTTTACAATTGATACTGGTGCCTCAGGAGTAGCCATTGGCGTCGATTTATCACAAGAGGAACATCCCATGGCCTTCTCCAGCAAGAAGATGTGTTCAAGAATGGAAGCAGCGTCTGTTTACGTCCGTGAAATGTTTGCAATCACTGAATCTGTCAAGAAGTGGCGTCAGTATCTTATCGGCCAACGGTTTTACATATACACAGATCAGAAAAGCTTACGAAACCTACTACTATAGAGAATCCAAACACCAGAACAGCAAAAATGGACAGCAAAGTTGCAAGGTTTTGACTTTGAAATATTTTACAAACTTGGAAAAACAAATCTGATTGCAGATGCTTTAAGCAGAAAGTTTGAACCAGAGGAAGCCACGTTGTTTTCCCTTTCATCTCCACTGCCAGATCTATTCACCACCCTGAAACCGTTTTACAAAAATGACATCGCTGGTCAGAACTTACTCAAGTTAGAAAATGAGAACAGTACAAGCAAATACTATCGTGTAGCAAATGAGATGTTGTATTACAAGAACAGAATTTTCATACCAGAACTTCTATCACATCACCAGAAAATTCTTCACTAACACGACAACACACCGACAGTGGGTTATTCGGGAGTTAAGGCAACCCTGGAACATCTTAGAGTTGTTTTCTGTTGGCCCGAAGAATACCTCGATGTAAATGAAGGAGTGAAAAATACTTAGAAAGGGGGGATTGAATAAGGGTTTGATCAAAAATGGTAGATAAAAAATATTGAACACAATTATTTTTATCTTGGTTCGTTGTTAACTAAACTACTCCAGTCCACCCCTGACAAGGTGATTTACCTCAACTGAGGATTTAATCCACTAATCAAACTGATTACAATGGTTTTCCACTTAGAACTCTCTCTAAGTCTTCTAGAGTATACAGATTACAACTTGATCACTCTAGGAATTCCTTTTATAATCAATGTAAAATAAATATTACAAGAGTATAATTTGCTTCTAAGAAAGCTGTAATCACCAAGTGATATTTCTCTTAAGTTCTAGTTCTTAACACTCACTAAGATATTACAAATTTATGAGGTTGAAGATGAAGTTCTTCTTTGCTTTAGTTTGATTTCAGTTTGATAGCATTTTGTTACTTTGTGCGAGAGTTGGTTACTGCTTCTGAATCAGAACTTCTATATATAGGCGCTGAGGAAAAGTGACCGTTGGGAGCATTTAATGCTTTGCGTGAATAGTACAACGATGCATTTAATGTTTCACTCTTTTGTCAATTACCTCGAGCCATGCTTCAGCTGCTTTTACTGACTTTGCCTTTTATAGCTTTTAATGTTCCTTTTGTCAGTCAGAGATTTGACGTTATAGCCTTTTCATCTTGTACTTGCTTCTGGACTCAGATTGTGTAGATTAACGTTTGAATATCAAAGTCTTCAGCTTTGGTGCAGATGCAACTTCTGTCTTTAGACTTTGAAGTGCTTTGAGCGTGATACCATCAGAGCTTCAGAGCTTTGCTTCTGACTGCCATCTTCTGATGCTTTCCAGATCATGTTCTGAATCTTCAAGACCATCTTCTGATGTCTGAATAGAGCATGTTCTGATGAAGCCATCCAGAACTTCTGGGTCAGTGCTTCTGAACGCTGATTTGTGCATACTTTTTTATGTTTTTCCTGAAATGGAAAATGTGAATAATTAGAGTACCACATTGTCTTATACAAAATTCATATATAATGTTATCATCAAAACTAAGAATACTGATCAGAACATTTTTTGTTCTAAAAATCTCCCCCTTTTGATGATGACAAAAACATACAAAATTGATATGAATTTATATCTAGAATATCAGATGAACAAAGACAATATCCAGAATATCAGATGAACAAAGACAAAACACAGATATAGCATAAAGCATATAAATGAGAGTGTGTGAATATGTCTCCCCTGAGATTAACAATCTCCCCCGGAAATTAATACTAGAAGAATTTATAAATAAAAGACTTCCCTGAGTATTTTCCATTTCAGATGAGACTTTCACGTTGAACTTTAAACTTCAGAGCTTTACTTCAGAGCTTCCATTGGACAACTTCAGAGCTTTGAATTTCTCTTTGAGATCACTTGGCTTTATCATAGCATCAAGAAGGCTTGCTTGTATCAGAGTTTTGTGGCTTCTTACATTAGAGCATAGCTTCTTTCTAATCTTGCAACTTCTTGTATTAAAGTAATTAGAACATAGCTTGTATCAGAGCTTGAAGGTATCAGAGCATTAAGCTTGATTGCTTCAACTTAGGTTTCTTTAGATGCGTTTCTCCCCTTTTTCACTTCTCCCCATATTGAGCTTGTCCAGAATATCACATTCCTGCAAAACTATCAGAGACAGAAAACTTGCAATATTTTGTTAGGAATGTTGAGACTTAAGCCCAACAACTAATATTATAAATCAATTCAATTATCACGCTTCTCCCCCTTTTGTCATAACATCAAAAAGTATAAAAGATTCATATATAAGATACATAGAGTGAAGAAAGAAAAGATATTTCATTGATTAATCAGAAGAGAGTACAAGCAGATGCAAACAAAACAGATGCAAAAACAAAGAAACAACAACTAAGACACAAGACACAGACTACGACTAGCTAAGCTTAGAAGCTAAGGCTGCCAGAAGATTTTTAATCTCAGCGGTGTCTTCAACTTGCTTCTTGGAAGATTCTTCAGTCTTCTACATCCAAGTTCTGAATTCAGCATTGGTGTCATCTTGCTTGTCCAGACGACTAACCACAACAGCTTGATTCTGTTGGAGTTTCTTCAGAGTCTCAATCAGAACAGAAGTTGATGGGCCAGCAGAAGAAACGACAGGATTTGCTTCAATAGCAGGAACATCAGAAGTTGCAATCATCTTATTAGCAGCAATAGGTTCCTCTTCAGTAGGAATAGCCTTAGCATGTTGTACTTCAGCTTGCTCTTCTTCTTCTTCAGCAGGGTACTCAATGACTGGATACACCAAATCAGGAAACTCTTCCAGAAGATTCTCTCTGAACCAGTTGAACAGAAATTGAAAATCTCCAGTCAGAACTTTTTATGAATAAGGCTTCCAGACAACCAGAGCCAAGGAATTATCCACTTCCATTTCATCAACGAAGGGCTTCTCTTCCAGAGGCTTCCAGTTGGTGATAGGATGATAATACCTTCCACTGCAAAAATCCAAAGCTAGTCCAGTAGGACCAGGAGCATCAGCCAAACGGTCCTTTTGGAGGACCAGAAACTCTTCTTGAACTTCTTCAGAGAAATCTTTCCAAAGCTTTCCAGCAGCTACATGATCCAACTTGGAGTCATGAGCAACCTTCAGAGCATCTAACCCTGTCCGTACCTTATATTTTAATAATTCAAAACGAATATCAACAGAAGGCTTAGGAGGGTTGAGGACGGTTATTGGATCAACTGGGTTGAGAATGAAATAAGGTTCAGGGGTTCTATCAAGCAGGGACGTGTTTGAAAAGGATGGAGGGGGTGAAGATTCTACTTCATTGTCAGAGTCCATGACTGCAACAAGAGGGTCAGAAAAAGTGGATGGTGATGAAGGGTCATTAATTGGTGAGATTAGTTTAGGAATGGAGAAGGTTGTATGAGGTTGATTAGTGGAGAAGATATTTTCAGATGGAATTGGCGGGAAGATAACATTTAGTGGTTTGGGGTTCAGAGTTAGTTCAGAATGAAGGGGGCGTTTTCTTTTTGTAGAGGTGGGAGGAGATGGAATTTCAGAAGATTGTGGTATTTGCAGAGGGGGAATATCAGAAGAAGAGTGTAAACTAGAGGTGTCTAGATTATCAATCTCTTCTATGAGCTTCTGAAGCTGTTTAGAAGTTCTGGCAACTTTGAGAGATTCTGTTGATATTTGTTCAGAACTTTTAACAGGTACAGAGTCAGAGATAACAATACCTGAAGGTTTCTTCTGCTTCTTAGCTTTCTTTTCAGCAGGGCCTTCGCCAGTAACCTTTCTCTTCTTCTTCTATTTCTTCTTCTTATCCTTTTTTATTAAACCATCTAAAGATGGAAGAGTTCTTCCACGAATCCAAGCAGGATCAATTTCTGACTGGTCTCGTACACAGGACTCCAGATAGAGTTGAACAGGTTATGATAGTTCTTCCTTGAAAATTAGAGGGAAATCAGCAACTGGAGTTCGTCTGGTCAGAATATCAGGAATCACCTTTGGAGAGGAGATCACCTTTCCAATCAACTGCATTTTCCTCAGAGTATGGGCAGTCAGAGTACTCCCATTAACAATATTCAGATCTTGAATTGAGTCAGCTGCTCTCAGAATATCAATCAGACCACTCTCAGTCAGAATGTCTAATATCAGCCTTCCCATGGGGATGGTATTCCTTTTAATCTTGGGATACCTCAGACGTTCTGCTTCTTTTGACTCTTTCACATGAGTTCTCAGATGTTGGAACAGAATATAAGGTAGGTTAACTCTCATACCCTTTCCAATGCAGTACAGAATGAACTGCTGATCTTGACTTATATAGGTTGCAGAAACTGTTGATTTTCTGTGATAGAGAGATCCCAGAATGATTTTTTGCCCAAACTTTGTGTGAGGTGAACCTTTTCCAGAAGTAAATATCTCTGGATAAACTATTTCCCAATTAGTTCCTCCAGGAAGAGAACCAGTTATTCCATCCAAATCTTGGAGATTCAGTAACTTCCTTATCATATTCTCAGTAATTACAACTTCTCGCCCTAACACGAAAGAGATGATGGCATTTGGGGTTAGGGTAGCATGAGTCCAAAATTCCTTTACCAAAACAGGATAAACTGGTCCAATCAGACGATTAAAGTAATTTGCCCAGCCTTGAACCAACATGTCTGTCTTGATGTTGAAGTTGTGTGCTTGCAGATTTTCAAAATCAACCATAAGTTCGCAGAGAACTTCCAAGTCTGCATAAGGAATCAAACAAGTCTTCAATGGAGTGAAGAGAGTTTGTTGTTGTTGTTGTTGCTGAGAAGACAAAACCTTTTGTTGAGTGTTTGATGAAGAAGCCATTGAAGAACACTTGAGATTTCTGGGTTTCTTACTTTTAGGGTTTTTATGAAAGCAAAAGAGGAGACCGGAATGCATAAAGAATGAGAGATGATGAATAGTGAAAAGAGATAAAATGAATATGAGATGTGTTTATATAGGCACGTATTTGAAAAAGAATGCAATGAGATTCTGAATGCAATCGGTTATAGAATATGAATCAATCACATTTAATGTTGAGAGACGTTAGAGGAGATAGCGTGAGATTTGAAAAGATTTGCACAGTTACCTAGGGCGGCGTCTCATCAACTGCACGCATGCTTGTCCCTTTAGAATGAACATGTGGTCATCATCTGGAATAGCTGGTGACAGCTGTTTTGCTTTAACAGAAGTTCTGTATCATACTTAGAAATATGAAATGTTAGGGATAACAGAATCAGAGTATCTAAATGATCATACATACTCAGAACATCTGATAAGAAAATAAATAAACACTTTCAATCTAATCCATATATCAGATCTTCTCAACATCTTCATTCTGGGTATAAGTCCATATTGATGTTCTTCATAATGAACTTAAACCTATCTTCAGCAAGGGGTTTTGTAAAGATATCAGCCCACAGATGTTCTGTATCAACAAAGTTTAAAGAAAGAACACCCTTATGAACATAGTCCCTAATAAAGTGATGTTTAATCTCTATATGTTTAGCTTTAGAATGTAAAATAGGATTCTTAGATAAACAACTAGCAAAAGTATTATCATAGAATATAGGAATGTTACTCTCATATAACTGATAGTCTTCTAGCTGACTTTTCATCCAGAGCATCTGTGTACTACATCTAGCAGCAGCAACATATTCTGCTTCTATAGTAGATAGTGCAATTGTGGCTTGCTTCTTGCTGTACCAGGAGATCAGGTTACTTCATAGAAACTGACAGCTTCCAGAAGTACTTTTCCTTTCAACTTTATCTCCAGTGTAATCAGCATCACAATATCCTACTAAGTTGTATTCTTCAGATCTTCTGTAGACTAAACCAACATTAGTAGTACCTTTCAGATACCTAAGAATTCTTTTAAGAGCAGTTAAGTGAGATTCTCTAGGATCTGATTGGAATCTAGCACACAAGCATACACTGAATAAAATATCATGTCTAGAAGCAGTTAGATAGAGAAGAGATCCTATCATACCTCTGTAGATCTTCTGATCTACCTTCTTGCTTACCTCATCCTTACCTAATACGCACGTTGGATGCATTGGAGTCTTTGATTCTTTGCTTTCAGACAGATTAAACTTCTTCAGAAGCTCTTTGACATACTTAGTCAGATGAACATAAGTTCCTTCAGAAGTTTGATTGATCTGAATGCCTAGGAAGTACTTGAGTTCTCCCATCATGCTCATCTCAAATTCTGCCTGCATAGACTTAGCAAACTCCTTTCCAAGTGTAGCATTAGATGTTCCAAAAATAATATCATCTACATAAATTTGACAAATTAAAATATCCTTTTTAAAGGTTTTACAGAAGAGATTTGTGTCTACTTGTTCCCTTGTGAAACCATTATCCAGAAGGAAAGAACTTAATCTTTCATACCAAGCTCTAGGAGCTTTCTTCAATCTGTATAATGATTTCTTTAGTTTAAAAACATTTTCTCGAGATTTAGAGTCTTCAAAACCAGGAGGTTGGTGAACATATACTTCTTAATCTATATAACCATTTAAAAAGGCACTGTTAACATCCATCTGATACAAAGTGATGTTATTCTGAGTGGCAAAAGAAATTAATAAACGAATAGATTCTAACCTGGCCACTGGTGCAAAGGTTTCTGTATAGTCAATGCCTTCTTGTTGACTATAGCCCTGAGCAACCAGTCTGGCTTTGTTTCTGATGACTTCACCTTTCTCACTTAGCTTATTTCTGAAAACCCATTTTGTTCCAATGATATTAAATCCTTTAGGTCTTGGAACCAGATCCCAGACATCATTCCTTGTAAACTGATTTAACTCTTCTTGCATGGCAATTATCCAGTCAGCATCTTCCAGAGCTTGATCAACAGAAGTTGGCTTAATCAAAGACACTAAACCAAATTGACATTCTGCATTGTTCTTCAGGAATGCTCTTGTTCTGATGGGATCATCTTTCTTTCCAACTATCACATCTTCTGGATGAGCAGAGTTGAGTCTAGAAGATCTTCTGAGTGTTGGCTCTTCAAAAATTCTGAGATTCTCTAAAGAAGCTGCAACTTGATCTTCTGATACATCCTTACTCTTGGGTTCTTCATGATCTGAGTTAGAGATATCTATATTTGCAAAATTCTTAAACTGCTTTGGCTTTTCAAGACCAAGCTTATCATCAAATCTGATATTGGTTGATTCCTTAACTCCCATAGTTTCAGTATTGTATACTCTGTAGCCCTTAGAGCGTTCAGAATATCCAAGAAGGAAACACTTCTGAGCTTTAGAATCAAACTTGTTCAGATGATCTTTAGTATTCAGAATATAGCATACACGTCCAAATGGATGGAAATATGAAATGTTGGGCTTTCTGTTCTTCCACAATTCATAAGGAGTCTTATTTAGAATAGGTCTTATGGAGATTCTATTATGAATATATCAAGTTGTGTTAATTGCTTCTGCCCAGAAATGCTTAGCCATATTAGTCTCATTGATCATGGTTCTGGCTATTTCTTGTAGAGTCCTATTCTTTCGTTCTACAACTCCATTTTGCTGTGGAGTTCTAGGACACGAGAAATCATGGGCAATACCATTTTCTTTGAAATAAATTTCAAAGAATCTGTTCTCAAATTCACCACCATGATCACTTTTGACTTTTATGATTTTGCATTCCTTTTCAGATTGAATCTGAGTACAGAAGTCAAAGAACACAGAATGTGACTCATCCTTGTATTTTAAGAACTTTACCCATGTCCATCTGCTATAGTCGTCTACGATGACTAATCCATATTTCTTTCCTCTGATTGATGCTGTTTTGACTGGGCCAAAAAGATCAATGTGCAGAAGTTCTAGCGGACTAGAGGAAGAGACAACATTTTTAGACTTGAATGCAGGTTTTGAAAACTTCTCTTTCTGACATGCTTCGCAAAGAGCATCTGATTTGTATTTCAGATTAGGGAGTCCTCTGACCAGATTGAGTTTGTTAATCTGAGAAATCTTTCTCAAACTAGCATGACCCAATCTTCTGTGTCAGACCCACTTCTCTTCACTAACAGACATAAAGAAAGTAACCTTTTGATTCTTAAGATCTGAAAGATCAATCTTATAAATGTTGTTCTTTCTCTTGCCTGTAAATAGGATTGATCCATCCTTTTGGCTAATAGCTTTACAAGACTTTTGATTAAAGATTAAGTCATAACCATTGTCACTTAATTGACTTATGGACAATAAGTTATGAGCTAATCCATCTACTAAAAGAACATTAGTTATAGAGGGAGAATTACAAATGCATATGGTTCCGGAGCCAATGATTTTTCCCTTCTGATTCCCTCCAAACTTTACTTCTCCAGCACATTTAAGTTCTAGATCTTGGAACATAGACCTTATTCCCGTCATGTGATGTGAGCACCCAAAGTCCAGGTACAATGACATGTTTGTATTTCGAGCTTTGAAGGAGAACTGCAATAGGAATTATCTTATCCTTAGGTACCCACATTCTTTTGGGTCCTTTGGGGTTAGTCCTTCTCAAGTTCTGATTGAACTGAGATTTATCATAAGATTTTCTAGAATATGCAACAACATTTTTCTTTGTGTGTGTTATATGGAAACTCTTAGAGTGTGATGTGTGTTTGATATCATGAGAATGGCCATACTTGAACTGTTCATACAAAGGTTTGTATTTGATAATCATCTCATCAACAGGCTCAAGTTTATATGGGATTTCACCCTCAAAGCCTATGCCTATTCTCTTGTTTCCACTTACAGCATAAATCATAGAGGCTAGCTGACATCTGCCTATACCTCTAGATAAGAACTTTCTGAAGCTCAAGTCATATTCTTTCAGAATATTGTTAGTGCTTGGAATAGACTTTTATGAACTTGAAGATGTTTCAACATCTTTAGACAATTTTATAACTTTTTCTTTCAGTTTAGAATTTTCTATTTCAAGTCTCTTAGTTTCAGATGTAAAGTGATTTTTAAGCTTTTTGTATTTGATACTAAGTTGGCTCTTGACTTCCAGAAGTTCAGATAAGCTGGAAACTAAATCATCTCTAGTGAGTTCATAAAATACCTCATCAGAGTCTGAATCAGAAGTAGATTCTTCACCAGCATCAACTGTTGCCATAAGTGCTATGTTGGCTTGCTCATCTTCAGAGTCTGACTCTTGATCAGAAGAATCTGAGTCATCCTAGGTAGCCATCATGCCTTTCTTCTTTTCAAATCTTTTCTTGGGCTTTTCCCTCTGATGCTTTGGACATTCATTTTTGTAGTGTCCAGGTTCCTTGCATTCATAGCAGACAACTTTCTTCTTGCCAG
Source organism: Vicia villosa (assembly GCF_029867415.1). Lineage (NCBI taxonomy): Eukaryota > Viridiplantae > Streptophyta > Magnoliopsida > Fabales > Fabaceae > Vicia > Vicia villosa. The sequence goes on from NC_081182.1 coordinate 95,095,952, forward strand.
ATCTTTTGTGATCAGAAGATTCTCCCTTTTCAGGTCTTTTAAAGCTTTTGAATCTTCTCTGCTTGCTTTTCCAGAGTTGATTCACCCTTCTGGATAGAAGAGATAATTCATCTTCTTCTTCTGACTCTGACTGGTCAGATCCTTCTTCTTCTGCCTGAAAAGCGTTAGCACAATTTTTATTTTTAGATTTTAAAGCAATTGACTTACCTTTCTCAAGGCACTTATCAGCTCTTCAAGAGACACCTCATTCAGATTCTTGGCAATCTTGAAGGAAGCCACCATTGGTCCCCATCTTCTGGGTAAACTTTTGATGATATTCTTTACATGATCAGCTTTGGTGTAGCCTTTATCTAGCACTCTCAATCCAGCAGTTAGAGTCTGGAATCTTGAAAACATTGCTTCAATATTCTCATCTTCCTCCATCTTGAATGCTTCATACTTCTGGATTAGATCTAGAGCCTTTGTCTCCTTTACTTGAGAATTTCCCTCATGAGTCATCTTTAGAGATTCAAAGATATCATGAGCTGTTTCTCTGTTTGTTATCTTCTCATACTCAGCATGAGGGATCACATTTAACAATATAGTTCTTGATTTATGATGATTCTTGAATGATTTCTTTTGATCATCACTCATAGCCTGTCTGGTGAGCTTGACTCCTTGAGCAGAATCTGGATGTGTGTAACCATCCAACACTAGATCCCATAAGTCACCATCTTGACAAAGAAAGTAACTTTCAAGTCTATCTTTCCAATACTCAAAGTTCTCACCATCAAAGACTGGTGGTCTATTGTAACCATTGAAGCTACTCATTCCATTGTTACCATTGTTGTTTTGATCAATAGGAGTTGAAGTAGTTGTTTCAACCATTTTGTGTTTTTCTCCCCGAATCTTTTGTCTAACACGGTTAAGTGCTTGCACCTAGAACCGGCGCTCTGATTCCAATTGAAGGAGTGAAAAACACTTAGAAAGGGGGGATTGAATAAGGGTTTGATAAAAAATGGTAGATAAAAAATATTGAAAACAATTATTTTTATCCTGGTTCGTTGTTAACTAAACTCTTCCAGTCCACCCCTGACAAGGTGATTTAACTCAACTGAGGATTTAATCCACTAATCAAACTGATTACAATCGTTTTCCACTTAGAACTCTCTCTAAGTCTTCTAGAGTATACAGATCACAACTTGATCACTCTAGGAATTCCTTTTACAATCAATGTAAAATAAATATTACAAGAGTATAATTTGCTTCTAAGAAAGCTGTAATCACCAAGTGATATTTCTCTTAAGTTCTAGTTCTTAACACTCACTAAGATATTACAAAGTTGTGAGGTTGAAGATGAAGTTCTTCTTTGCTTTAGTTTTATTTCAGTTTGACAGCGTTTTGTTACTTTGTGCGAGAGTTGGTTGCTGCTTCTGAATCAGAACTTCTATATATAGGCGTTGAGAGGAAATGACCGTTGGGAGCATTTAATGCTTTGCGTGAATAGTACGACGCTGCATTTAATGTTTCACTCTTTTGTCAACTACCTCGAGCCATGCTTTTGTTGCTTTTACTGACTTTGCCTTTTGTAGCTTCTAACATTCCTTTTGTCAGTCAAAGATTTGACGTTATAGCCTTTTCATCTTGTACTTGCTTCTGGACTCAAACTTTGTAGAAAGACGTTTGAATATCAGAGTCTTCAGCTTTTGGTGCAGATGCAACTTCAGTCACTTAGACTATGGAAGTGCTTTGAGCGTGATACCATCAGAACTTCAGAGCTTTGCTTCTGACTGCCATCTTCTGATGCTTTCCAGACCATGTTCTGATTCTGCAGGACTATCTTCTGATGTCTGCAAGTCCATATTCTGATGAAGCCATCCAGAACTTCTGGGTCAGTGCTTCTGAACGCTGATTTGTGCATACTCTTTTATACTTTTCATGAAATGGAAAACGTAAAGGATTAGAGTACCACATTGTCTTATACAAAATTCATACATAATGTTATCATCAAAACTAAGAATATTGATCAAAACATTTCTTGTTCTAACAATAATCGTCAGCTATTTCGAGACAAGGTTCGAGACCTGATAGATGCAAAGGTTATCATATTCACACTTGTAAGCCAGATTTGAAGTTCTCCTTTGACTCAATGGATCTTCTGAAGCAATAAGTCCATACAGAGAAAATCTCCTCAACTTTGACAATCTCTACATCATCATGCATGTTCATGTGTAGTCTTTCTTGTTTTGATTCAATACTGGTTATATGTCATACTTGTTTGTTTTAAACTATAATAATGATGCACTTTGTGAAAAAATTCATTCGCTCTCGCTCTAAGATGTTTTTCTTTGTTGGTGATACCAAACTCTCAACGCTAAAGCATAGTAATTCTGAAGGGAGAATGACGAAAATATAATACCCATAACCTCAAATGGTATGCTTTCGAGTAAAACCCTGTTGATGATGTACATGCATTGTTTCGATTCCCAAATAGTGGAGATATAAGGATGATAAACCCTCGTTAACCCCCTCGAGCCTTGAAGTAGGAGTTTATTTTTCTATACGAAAAAACCCTTGTATTTAACCTAGGGGCAGGGTAGTGTTCAGTTAAACTGATTGAGTGTTCAAAATTCAGCAGGAGCTCGCATCTAAGGATACAACAATGGTTATCCTTCAAAAGGTTGAGGAAAGTCGAAACCACAATGGTCATCTCTCACATTAGGAGGTCAAAATATGACGATACCACAATGACTATCCCTCGTCAACCAAGAAATGAGGCAGTCACAATCTTTCCAACGAATCGAAGATGTCTCAGGATCATGCGACTTGTTCAAAAAAGAAAAGAATGAATCGAAAAAGAAAAAAATAGAAAAGAAAGTCTGCTAAGTTAACGAACTTGAAAACAAGCGACTTAGGCAATGAATAAAAAAAAGAAATGTTGCCTTCTCGATATAATGGTTGTGTCCCTCGAAATTAGAGGTACCTATAGCAAACGTCCCTCGATTCAAAAATCATGGTCCCTCGATGACCCTCGATGTTGCCTACGAATACATGATCTTGTCCCCCCAACTGTTGCCTACGAAAAAGAGATAATTTGTCCCTTCGAATTTGTTAAAGGTACCTCTATCATGTTGCCTTCAATGACCATCGATGACCCTTAGATGTCTCTTAAAAACATCCAATAGATAGAACTACCTACCCACAAATGGTATGGTTAGTCCTATGTCTTAAAGAAAGTAAAAAGTATAAGAAAGACTAAACATAGGGTAAGTAGCCCTTAGATTGCTTGCTCAACAAAATTGTTTTTCTTACCACTTGCTTTTTCCAACGAAATTTCAAAAATACTTTGCATACATCTTTGAGGACTGACACAAGGATCATTGCAAAGTCTTGCCTTATTATTGGCACCTTCTTTCAACACACACACACACACACAACGCTTTTCAAACAATACAAAATGAGCTAAGCAAGAGCCCGTGGATAACTAAAGATGGAAAGGGTGCTAACACCTTCCCTTTTTATAACCTACCCCCCGAACCCAAATTCTTTTTAGGTCTTTCCTGTACTTTTATACCTTTCCTAAAAATTGGATAAAATAAAAGTCGGTGGCGACTTTTGCTCACCGCAACATTGTTTGCAAAATTAAAAAGTCAGTTCTCCCACAGAGTTACAGTGTGTATAGCATTTGAAGTATTGAGCGAGCAATTAAGAACTACCTACCCTAAGTTCGTCTTTCTTGTTCTTTAAGTCTTTCGTTTGAAGGGGCTATCCATACCAATTGTTAGGCAAATAGTCCTTTCATTGGATGTGACCGGGTCATCGAGGGTCATCGTTTGCCATAAGGCTATCCATACCATAAGAGGGGTAGGAAGTCCTATGAATTGATGAGAATAGTCATTAAGGCAACAAGTAAGGATACCTTAGCATTTGAAGGGACTATCATCATTTATCGAGGCAACATCAAGGGACGAGATCATTTATATCGTAGGAAACTCGAAGGGACTATGATCTTTATTCCGAAGGGACTATGATGATTTTTGAATCGAAGGCAGCATGTGCTAAGGTATCCCTACACTCGAGGGACTTGACTATTTAATCGAAAGGCAGCATAAGAGAGATTACCCTAAAGGTGAGTGCGTGCAAAGTGTGTTGTATTCCGTATATATTATCTTGAATTATTAGCGATCTAACAGTTGATTTTATCTTTCCATACAATCCTAAGGGATACATCTAGCAGTCAATAGATTTGCAGGAAAATAAAGTGCGGAAAGTAAATCCCACGCTATTACAAGGCTTCGGGATTAGGGGGGTACATAACCAAAAATCGGGGACACGGAAAAGTAAAGTCCTAATTACTATTACAAAAAACCTTGCGACCTATACATAATTTCTAATATTTAAATATAAATGGAATAATTTAAGTAAATAAATAATCAATCATGCGACAAACATTGAGAGTTTGAGAGGGAGAAGAAGAATCGAGCGTTAGAGGAATTAGGGTTAAAAGGTAGAAAACCTAACTAATGTTAATTAATCCTAAAAAGTCTAAATTAATTCACCCTTATTCTAAATTAATTGGATTAATTTAATTAAACCTAATGAAGTACAATTATCAACCTAATTAATTAACTTAAGTCTAATAGTTAACATAAAATCAATGACTAATCCTAATTAAAATTTTGGGTTAAATACTATTTACAAAAAAGATTCTGTTTTGCCTTTGAAAAGGCTGGAAAAATAGCAAATAAATAATTTGCACAACCTAGGATTCAAACCCAGGTCACTATGACAACATTCCTGCAAGCTTACCACCAAACCATGCATGTTTAGTTGTTTATAATTGTAAAGGAGTTCTATATATTAATACTCCATTCTTTTTCAGAAATTAAAAAAACTGTGATTATTTAAAATGTTTATATTTAAAATGTAATTAAACGTTTATATTTAAAAAACTGTAATTTTTTAAAACGTTTATATTTAAAAAACTGTAATTATTTAAACATTGTAATTATTTTCAATAAACGTTAAAATATTTAAAATACATTTATATAATTATATAAAAGAATGTTAAAATATTTAAAATACAGTTATGTAATTATATAATTATAAAATATTTAAAAATACATTTATATATTTTATAATTATATAATTATTAAATAATACATTTAAATATTTTATAAAAAAACGTTAATTAAAATACATTTAAATATTTTATAATAATTAAATAATATAAAAACGTTAATATTTATATAATAGTTAAAAATTTATAAAATGTTATAATAGTAAAACGTTATAATATGTTAAAAATTTATAAAATGTTATAAAATTTATAAAATGTTAAAAATTTATAAAATGTTAAAAATTTAAAATTTTTTAAAATTAAATCTATATATATTTATTAACGTTTTTATTAAAAATATTTAAAATTTTTTTAGTAGAAATATTTATAAATTTTTTTAAAATATTTAGCAGAAATATTTAAAAAATTTATTAACGTTTTTAATAAAATATTTTAAATATTTATAATAAATTTATTGACGTTTTTAATAAAATATTTATTAACGTTTTTAATAAAATATTTTAAATATTTTAAATCTATATATATTTATTAACATTTTCAATAAAATATTTTAAATATTTAATAAATTTTTTTTAGCAGAAATATTTATAAATTTTATTAACGTTAAAAATATTTAAAAAATTTATTAACGTTTTTAATAAAATATTTATAAATTTTTTTTTTATTAAATCTATATATTTTTATTAAAAATATAAAAAAAATTATAAAATTAAAATGTTTTTATAAAAATTTAAAAAATATATGTTTTTAAATGTTTTTAAAAAATATAAAAATTTAAATCTATATATTTTTATTAACATTTTAACGTTTTTTAACATTTTTATTTTATTATATTATAATCGTTTTTATTTATTATATATATATATATATATATATATATATATATATATATATATATATATATATATATATATATATATATATATATATATATATATATATATATATATATAGTTTTTATGTTAATATCAATTTTAATGTTAACGTTAAAAGTTTTATAAGTATAAGTATAAAAAAGTCATAAGTTGTTACAATATAAATGTGTAGTTTGGTTGGTAGCTTGCTTGTATAATAATCACATGAAACCAGGTTCAAATCCTGGTTGAGACAAATTTTTAATGTGTTTTACTTATTAAACATAGTATACAATAAGTCTAGTCAGCCAAACAAAGAAATAGCATGGAACATGGGGTTCTGGGTAAATAGTATTTAAGCCTAAATTTTTTGTTAAGAATTGATTAAATAAAACCCAAAAAAACTAAAGATTAAAAGCAATTAATTAATTAACCCCTAATTAAATTTAATCCTAATTGCCCTAAATTAAAATTAAATGGAAAAAAATTATTAGTTAAAACCTAATTCTAAATTCTAATTGTTAATTAATGGCTAAAAAATTAAAGATTAAATGGTTAACTATCTAATGGTTAATTAGTTTAATGGTTAATGAGTTAATTGAGTAAGTATATGGAGGATTAAGGCAAAATAAAAGACTTGTCTTTCCCTCTGACCGAGCGTGTTGCGCTTTGAAGTTGCCATTGGAACTGAACAAAAACATTATATAATAAAACACATTAATTTTCACAATTCAAATAAAAAGTCCTTGCGTGGGTCCCAAGGAGCTCTGACTGGCGAATCAGTGTGGAGAGAGAGAGAGAGAGAGTTCAGAGTGTTGACTGGCCAGTCATGGATGGAGAGAGGAACGAAGATTTTGACCAGCAAATAGTATCACGTGAAACATCCACGCGTGCATCCAAGCACTGTTCACGAGGAAAAGAAACTGCCCAGATCACGAGGAAAACGCATTAATATCCCGCAGGTTCTTCCCCTTCTATGAAACCTGCAAAATCAATGTTAACGAGGAAAAGAAACTGCCCAAATCACCTAAACGGCATGCTACAAACTCATTGGTGATGTCGTTTTGGCTTAAAAACGCACGTAGACAGGGATACGAAGGTGCAGTTCCTCACGACCTCAACAATGGCAAGTAAGGACTTTGACGTTCATGGTCCTGTGTAATCAATCGTCTAGATCTTCTCTAAATAACTAAAGGAACACATCAGTCCATTCAAATCACGTTAAAACGTAAAAAACCATGTAATATTAAAATCAAGAATGTGAATAAGGTTGTTCATTATGATACACGCGTTCCATACATGATCAACCTTTAAATATTACCTGGACTCACCTTAGGATGCCTCAGAAGTGGAATAGGGTGCTTGTTTGCTTCTGACTCGTCCTGGAACCAAAACTGCAAGTTTGCCCTAAACCTTTTATTTTTGGAGAGTTTTTGCAACGATAGAACCCTAGTTTCTTTTCCAATTTTTCGTGCCCTATTCTTCTGAGCTTGATGAATATATATTAGAAGGAATTAGGTCAGTTAAGATGCATCAAATCTCCACAAATTGTTTGATTGAAATTTGATTGGGATCTTTCTAAAATTGGCTCCAATCTTTTCTCATCTCTCTCCAATCTCTCTAATCACGAAATTTGATCTAATTATATTGATACAATCTTGATATTTTGATCACATAATAAACCTAAAACCAAATATTTGATTTTCCATTATTTATTTTAATTAAATTGAAATTAAAATCAAGATAAATAAAATAAATAATAAAATGGCATGGGATTGGGCCATGAGACTTCTAACAAGATTAAAATCAGTTTTGGATCAAAGAAATATGGGCCCATTTGGAGAATTTTCAATTTAGTCAATATCCTCTTCATGCATTTCTTCAAAAACTTGCCAACTTCAATAAGTACTATCTCCTTCAATATTTATTGTATGGAGGTGTTCTAAGACTTTTTGGAAAGCCCAAGATGTCTTCTACAATCCACTTTGGAACCTTTTTTTTACATTTGGAGATTTTATCTTGATGATATCGGCTTTGACAAAAAATAGCTTTTTGTGAATTTTCAAAAAGACCTGTAATGTTTTGGCTTATATCTCCAAAATGAAGCATTTTTGGCCTTGGCTTTAGAGAGAAAAAATTGTAGAGAATTCAATTTCCTTCAAAATGAGCTTTGTTCTGATAAAGTATGAGAGACTTATGGCCAGTCAAAGTTCAGTTGACTTTCTCCTACAAAACCCTAATTTAGATCTATGAGTGTTGTTGATTTCTGAGCTTTCCTTGATGAATCATGATCAAATCTTGATCAAATGATGAATGTAACTTCAAAATGTTGATGTTGACCCAAAATCAGGAGTTTTGACTGTATGTTGACCACATTTGACTTTCAGGTCAAATCAGTCGACTAATGATCATTTGAACATTTGACTGAGCAATCTTGCAATTCAAGGCTTGAAACTTGATATGAGGATCTTTTGAGACATATGAGATTCCATGAAGTCCACTTGGAGTATCAGAACGTGATTTTACTTTGAGAGAAGCAAACCCCTAGTTGGAGGCTTGTTGCCTAGGAGTCAGGTGATTGTGCCCAATTCTTGCATAGTCTTGAGCAATTAAAAGTCATGTGAGTCAAAATGTCTTGAAATATGATGGGAAAATTTTGGGGTATGACAGCTTCCCCCGTTCAATATTCTTGAACCTGAGGATGTAGATTGGCTTGTGTGCCTGTCGGAATTTGAAGGTGGAAGAGGATTGAACCCTAGAATGTCCAGAAATTTGCCCTTGCTGATGCAGGGACTTATGCTGGAGATGGGCTTAAAGATGCCATCCAGGCGTTAGCAAAGTATTTTCGGAGATGGGCTTCAAGATGCCATATGGTTTTTGGTAATATGATAGTCAGAGCAAGTCGTATGGTAGGTTGTATCTGAACTCAGCAGGTTGAGGGGTGTCAGAATGAATCCTCATATGGATTGTATCTGCCTCTTTCTTTGATCGTGTCAGCACCGTCCGAGGTGGCAGAATCAGATCTTTGAAGGTTGATCGTGTACGAATGGTCTTAAAGATGCCATTTAGTGAGTTTGATAAGACGTTGTCGGAGACGGGCTTGCAGATGCTTTCTGAAAGAGATAATTGTCAAAAGTCTAGAGGGTCATGCTTTTAAAATATGTACCTGATAGGAATATTCAGAATGTCTGGGGTTCAAGCTTCCGGAATCTATATTTGATAAGAATGTTTCAGAAGTCAGGGGGTCAAGCTTCCAGACTGTGCATCTGATTAGAAAGTTTCATAATATATGGGGTTCGAGCTTCTGGAATGTATATCTGATAAGAATGTTTCAGAAGTCTGGGGGTCAAGCTTCCAAAATGTGCATCTGATTGGAATTTTCAGAATACCCGGGGTTCGAGCTTCTGGAATGTATATTTGATGTAGGTATCTTCAGAATGTCTTGAGGGATATGCTTTTCAGAATGTATATCTGATAGAGATTGATTTGTTGATGATCTTCGTCTGACCGGTTGGTCGACCTGAAAGGCAAAGTCAGTTTTATGCAATGTCATGATGCATGTATTGTATGCTATTTGAATTCTGCTGCGATAATATGATGTATTTCTTGCTAAATGTTTAATGAAGTTTTTTTCCTCCATTATAAGTGTTATGTATCGATATAGTTATGATCTTGTATGTTGTTTTGCTTAAGTTGAATATGTGGCGCCTCAAATATGTTGTTTGTTTTAAGATTTTTGGCACTCTGATTTCCTATAAACTGTGGGGTAGAATTTGGGGTGTTACAATCACCATGTCTGTCTCAAAGTTGTGAATCAGGAGGTGTATTGTCTACCTCAAAGCTTATAGGTAAGAAGTGTATTGTTCTTGGAGGAAGCTTTGAAGTAACTCCAAGTTATTGTTTGTAGTCAAGAGTCTTGGCTAGGTATTGTCGTGGAAGTGTGTCTTCCAAAGTTGTTTGTCTGTGTGATCAGAATGTTGGTGATTAGGTAATTGTTACATATCCCAGGACTTGTAACATGTGCAACATCATTGAGGTGACTGAAAGTGGGATGGAGATATTCAATATCTAGAGAGAATCTAGGTAGAAGGTTCATTGGGTAGGGATTAAGTGAAGAGTTGTAAACAGGGAGTTTAACTCTGAATTGATACTGCTGATAGTGAATTTCATTCATGGCTTGGTATGCCCCTAGAGTAGGTGTTGTTGTCACCGAACTGGGTAAACAATTATGGTGTTATTTATCTTTTAGTACATCATAAATCTATGTATATTGATAACACGATTTTATATCATATATTTAGCCTGAAATCCATAGATATTTATAGCATTTTCCGTTTATTATGTTGATTTATTATGATATTACGCGAGTTTTCGCTTTGTTTCAGGTTTTACACTCTTATTATGACTATTTGTGAAAAGGAAAGAAAATGGAGCTAAAATGACCAACATTTATGCCTAAAAGATGAAAAAGGAGTGCTGAAGTGAAAGAGGGGTGCAAATAAGACCCAAAGGCCAAAAAGAGACAATTCAGCCCACAAAGGAACCAAAGGCGCGTGGCCCAAAACCTTGCCAGCACATGGAGACGCACGTCTCCAATGTTCTACGCCACGTCACCAGAGTGGAGACGCCCGCCTCCAGCTCCTCCTACTTTTACTCCACTTGAGACGCACGTCTCAAGCCATTCAACAGAACTTCCCCAAGAATCGGAGACGCACGTCTCCAAGTCCAAGTCTGGTGAGTTCCTCTTTTCACGCAACGTCACAGCAAAACCTCCCCTATAAATAGAACCTGCTACCTCACTTCCAAAGAGTCCGATTTCCTGCCAACGAAGTGCTGCCGAAATTGTACCGCGAACCATATTTTTCATTCTGCTTTCATTCAAACACTTATTTTCTCACAACGATTTCTACACCGGAAATTGTTGTGAACTTTTTATAAATCTAGCCTTACGTTAGATTTATCGCTTTTATTTCCTTGTTTTATTTTCTGTCTGTTTAAATTCCGAAGAACGATCCAGCCAACCTGTGGTGGAAGTTCGATACTTGAAGATTTGCTTGCCATTTATTTAATTCAGGTTTAATATTTACCGCCTTATTTATATATTGCTTTGCATGATATATTATATGCCTTTTAACATGCCTTTTATTATAAGCCAAATTAGTTTATGCATGCTTAACCGTATTAATATGTCTGGCTAAATAGCTAAGGTATCGGTATGTAGAGTAAGTTAACTGTGGGATCCGAAATAAATTGGCTTAATTATGTTTTATTAACTATCACCTATTTTTGGTTTATATGTCTAATTTAATTAGTAAGTCTTAAAACCAATAGAGCGAAAGTTTGAGGGGTTAAGACGGTCAAAGGTTAAAATCAATAGAGCGAAAGTTTGAGATCTTTAACTGGATAGTAGACATAGGACATTAGTTTTAAGGATGGCGAAAGCGTATTAAAACTAATTAGAACTTATTTTTTTTCAAAAATTGTTTTTACACCCGAGCGGGATGGCGAAAGCGTACGTTAGGGATATTAGCATGTTCCGAGTCAACAGAGCGAAAGTTTGAGATTAGGAGATTTAAATAGATAACAACTTCGTAAAACAGGCATTTTATTAATTACGTTGTTTCCAAAAAGCTTTTCTAAAATCTAATGGGATGGCGAAAGCGTACATTAGGATTAGGATAGTAATCTAAATCAACAGAGCGAAAGTTTGAGACGAGGATTTTTAACCAATTGAATTAGTAAAGATTTTTAATTGAATTACCATCAGCCAATGGAACTTCGGATCACCTTAAGTTAAACGAAATACATACCGATGTCTGTTTATTATTATATTTCTTATTATTCACAATCACTCTCCCTTAAGAACAATTAAATTATTAGTAGCCTTAGCTTTACATAGTAACCTTAGATAACGGTAGATCGATTCATAGTCTCTGTGGATTCGATATCTTTTAAAACTACACGACACGACTGTGCACTTGCAGTCATCAGATTAATAGACACGTATAGTCGCGATCATATATACGTTGCTAATGTTTCTTGATAGAGCGGATGTTTCGACATCTCTCAAGACATTTGGGTCTGCTGTTACCAGAATTTCAAATTCCTTGAAATCATGTGAAGTTGCAAGCATGAGAAGTGTGACTTGTAATTCATCCAAAACGCAACAAAAACTCAAGTTTCAATGCACTAAACGACCTATGGTAAGTTGGTAATCATGTTTAAATGCAAAAACTCGTGCCACATTGGATTAAAATTGAGTAACTTGGAGATTTGCAAAACTGGTTATGAGCTTACTTCAGCTTCAAGGCACGAACTTCAAATTCATGGGGCAACTTGTATAGGGACCTTTATGATATAATCTTGGTACCTTTGAAAAGAGAAACTTGCAATATTTATAATGTGCTTGGAAAGGTTGTATTTGGTGTCTTGAATCAAAATTTACACTCATTCAAAGTGGAGGAAAAAGATGCATAAAACACTTATAGCCAAATTTAGCAATTTTAGCAATCCTGGTCAGCACACTTCAACCTTAGGCCTCTAACAATTGGCTCATGCGTTTTTCAATTTTAAACTTGTAGATAGTAGAAAAATAAGTTTAAGTACAAAAGTTATGCAAGAGACAGTGAAAATTGCACCAATTGGCCTTAAGGTCAGTTTTGCTTGCAAGGTGTGCCTTAAACCCTTGGCACACCAACATGACCTATAATGTTTTCTCTTCAAACATGATCTTCCACTTATATTTTGCTCTTGAACTTCAAATATGGATGAAAGTATACTCACTCAAGATTACTATGAAAAAAGAATGGGATCAAGATGATAAAAATTGGTCAAGTTATGATCCTTTGAAGTTAATACACAATTCCTTAACTTTCAAAGGAGACTTGTAATGTCCTCTAACTTTTGATGACTTTCTTCACAAAATTTCTTCTTGACTTGTGAAGAGAAGTTGTTGATGATGTCAAGGAGAGTATTTTGCATAATGAAACACTAAAAAATGTTGAAAATTAAGAAAGTTATGCCCTTCTAATCTTAGAATCAAGAACTTGTCCCATTAGGTCTATCTTCTTGAATCAACTTGGAACCCTTTAAGCTTTTACTGTATGATAAGACATAAGGAGACACATAAGACCTTGAATTGATATTCTCTTGAAGAAAAATTGTTTTTGAAGTTCATAGCTTGATGAAACTTGTTGAAGAAGGCATGGAAATAAACACATGAACCTATGAAGTTTCTTGATGAATCACACCATATAGTCTTGAGATGAACTTGATCAAATGAAGTGGAAAAATTCTTAAGACATGATCTATGATGATGAGAAATCCCTCTTGAATTTAATCCATTTAGCTTCCATGAATGCCCATTTAATTGAGGATTACCCTCAAAACCCTAATTTTAGGAGAGGTGTTGATGCACTTGATTCAACACCTACCTTGCATCAAAAAACACATTGAAAGACAAAAACATATTTTTGTAATTTTGGTTAGTGTAACACATACAAGCTAAATAATTATGGGTGCTTGGTGATCCCCTAAAGATAAGATAAGCAAAACACCAAAAGAACAATGTCATACCCCAAAATTTGCCCATCATATTTAAAGATATTTTGGATCATATGATCTTCAGCTACTTAAGGCTTCACAAGGGATATGCATGTCTATCTCTCTCCTAAGCAATCAACCCTCGACTAGGGTTTTGCTTCTCTCAAGGTAAAATCAGATTCTGACACCTCAAGTGGACTTCATAGCTTCCCACATGTCTCCAAGTATCTCCATGCCGAATTTCAAGACTTACAGTACAAGATTACTCAGTCAAATGCTTAAAAAGTCAACAGTCGACTAGTTGGACTGAAAAGTCATCTATAGTCAAAAATCCTGATTTTTAGTCAACATCAACATTTTGAGGGTTTTGTAGGAGAAAGTCAACTGAACTTTGACTGGCCATAACTTTCACATGGTTCATCAGAAATTGTCCAACTAAAGCTCATTTTGAAGGAAATTTTATTCTCTACAACTTTGTCTCTCTAAAGACTTGGCCAAAAATGCATCATTTGAGAGATATGAACCAAAACATTACAGGTCCTTCTAGAAGTTCAGAAAAAATTATTTTTTGTCAAAGCAAATATCATCAAGATAAAATCTCTAAATGCAAAAAAGGTTCCAAAGTGGCTTGTAGAGGACATCTTGAGCTTTCCAAAAAGTACAAGAACACCTTCATAGGATAAAAATTGAGCGAGTTATGACTGTTAGAAGTTGGGAAAATTTGAGGAAAAGCATGAAAGCACAAGTGGGGAATTTTGAATTTTTAAATAATGGGTCTATAAGTTTGAATTCTCCACGTGATAACAAGGTCTTAAGAGGCCCATAAATTAATTCCTACTTATTTTATGATTTTATTTCATTTATTTTGGATTTTATTTATTTAAATTCAAAATTAAATTAAAGAAAAATCGTAATTTAATAGAAAAAATTATATGATCAAATTTCCAAAAACCTAAATCAATATCCAATTAATCCAAGGGCTGAAAACGTGAGGGAAAAGTGTAAGAAATAGAATGGATCAAGAATGGAAAGTTTGCATATGCCCTCATCATGGACTCGAACCATGGTTGATCATCCATACTTTCTATGGTGGTCTTCTATATAACACTAAAATGACTATAGATGCCGCTGCTGGCGGAGCATTAATGGACAAACCCCATGATGAAGCATACAAACTCATAGAGAACATGGCACAAAACCATTACCAATGGGGTGGAGAACGAGCCGCTCTAGAGAAAGCCCAAACCAAAGGAGGAATGTACGAAGTAAGTGGTATAGACCGCGTTAACGCTAAAGTAGACGCTTTAACTCAAAAGATCGAAAATTTAACCATCACTCCTTCAGCCACCGCCGCTGCTGTAGCACCTAACTGCGAGATTTGTGGTTTAACTGGACATGTAGTTGCTGAGTGTCAACTCTTGACTGGAGTCCCGTCTGATCAAGTAAACTATGCTAAAGGAAACCCTTATTCTAACACGTACAACCCTGGATGGAAAAACCACCCGAACTTTTCTTATAAGAACAACAACGCGTTGTACGCGCCTGGACAAGCTCCCGCTGTACCACCTGGCTATCAAAAAGCGCCTGTAGCTTCTCAAAATACCCCTAGGAAGTCGAATCTAGAAATCATGATGGAGAACTTCATAGCTTCCCAACAACAAACCAATAAGGACTTCCTGAACCAAAACATCCACAACAGCGAGCAACTAAAACAACTATCGAACAAAGTAGATGCCTTAGCTACTCATAACAAAATGCTAGAAACTCAAATCTCACAAGTAGCTCAACAACAAGCACCTACTGCCGCACCTGCTGGCACGTTTCCTGCTCAACCACAACCTAATCCTAAAGGACATGCGAACGCGATAACATTGCAAAGTGGAACGAATTACGATGGACCCATTGATCCTAGAACTCAAAACGTACCCATGTCACAACAAGAGCCAAAGGAAACCCAAAAGACATCAACTGATGACCAAACTGCTAAGACTAATGAGAACAATAACGAAGTGGAACCTGAAAAAGAGAAACCTTACGTTCCACCACCACCTTATAAGCCACCAATTCCTTACCCTCAGAGATTAGCTAAATCAAAAACCGAAGCGTAATTTAAAAGATTTGTAGAACTTCTGAAACAACTAAACATAACCATACCGTTCATAGAAGCCATAACTGAAATGCCTTCGTACGCTAAATTCTTGAAAGAAATCCTATCAAACAAAAAGAAACTCGAGGATAACGAAACTGTAACGCTTACCGCTGAGTGTAGCGCTATCATCCAGAATAACATGCCTCCTAAACTGAAAGACCCTGGTAGTTTCTCTGTACCTTGCGTAATAGGAAATACCATTATAGAAAAAGCCCTGTGCGACTTAGGAGCCAGTGTTAGTCTGATGCCTCTTTCAACCTGTAAGAAGTTAAATCTAGGTGAGCTTAAGTCAACGAGAATGTCTCTTCAACTAGCTGACCGTTCAGTTAAATACCCTGTAGGAATGTTAGAAAATATCCCTGTTCGTGTAGGTCAATTCTACATCCCAACTGACTTCATCATAATGGATATCCAAGAAGATTCTAACATCCCGATCATACTAGGAAGACCGTTCTTAGCAACCGCTGGTGCAATTATAGATGTCAAGCGAGGAAAACTCACTTTCGAAGTAGGAGAGGAGAAAATAGAATTTATCCTTTCCCAATTCTTAAAAGCACCTTCTATAATTGACACATGCTGCTCTGCCGACATAATCGACGAGTGTGTCAATGAAATAAAATCCGAACCGAATAAGGAAACTGAGATCCTAAGAATTCCTATGCCGCCAATTTTTGAAGATGACAACTGGCGTGAGGAATATCAAGATGACCACCTGAGTGAATGCTTAGCTTTAACTCCCGATCCTATACCTGGACCTAAGAAACCTGCTATAGAGCTGAAAACACTACCTACCGATCTTAGATACGAATTTCTAGACGAAGAACTAAACCGACCAGTTATAGTGAACGCCAACTTAGGACGAACCGAGACTGAAAAATTACTTAATGTTCTAAGAAAATACCCGACCGCTTTAGGATATAACATATCAGATCTGAAAGGTATAAGCCCTTCTCTGTGTATGCACCGCATTATGCTCGAAGACGATAGTAAAACCTCTAGGGAACATCAAAGACGAATAAATCCAATTATGAGCGATGTGGTTAAAAAGGAAATCCAAAAACTGCTTGAAGCCGGAATAATATATCCTATATCCGATAGTAAGTGGGTTAGCCCTGTTCATGTCGTACCAAAGAAAGGAGGAGTTACTGTAATTACTAACGCAAAAGGCGAATCTGTAGCACAACGTACCCAAACTGGATGGAGAATGTGCATCGACTATAGGAAGCTAAACAAAGCCACCCGAAAAGACCACTTCCCATTACCATTCATAGATCAAATGCTCGAACGCCTAGCTAAACACTCACATTTCTGTTATCTAGATGGATACTCCGGATTCTTCCAAATTCCTATTCACCCTGACGACCAAGAGAAGACCACGTTTACCTGTCCTTATGGTACTTTCGCTTATAGGCGAATGCCCTTTGGACTTTGCAATACACCTGCGACCTTCCAAAGATGCATGATGGCAATATTTGCCGACTTCCTGGATGGAATAATGGAGGTCTTTATGGACGACTTCTCGGTCTGTGGGAGAAGTTTTGAAAAATGCTTAGAGAACCTTGAATTGGTACTTAAACGATGCGTAAGCGTAAACCTAGTCCTTAATTGGGAAAAATTCCATTTCATGGTTCGACAAGGAATTGTACTTGGACACATCGTATCCGATAGAGGGATCGAAGTAGATAAAGCAAAAATCGAGATTATCGAAAACCTTCAACCTCCCAAAACTGTTAGAGAAATAAGAAGTTTTCTGGGACACGCTGGTTTTTACCGACGTTTCATTAAGGATTTCTCTAAAATAACCAAACCCTTAACCGAATTACTAATGAAAGACGCCGAATTTATTTTTACTGATAAATGCACTGAAGCATTCTATACGCTTAAACGAGCATTAATCTCTGCGCCGATTATGCAACCGCCCGACTGGAATGAACCTTTCGAAATAATGTGTGACGCAAGTGATTATGCTGTAGGAGCCGTTCTAGGGCAAAGAAAGGATAAGAAACTACATGTCATATACTATGCAAGTAAAACCCTAGACGAAGCTCAGATGAATTATGCCACGACGGAAAAGGAATTATTAGCCGTGGTATTCGCATTAGATAAGTTCCGTTCTTACCTGGTAGGAGCCAAAATTATCATATACACTGACCACGCTGCCATTAGGTACCTCCTAACCAAGAAGGACGCCAAACCGAGACTATTGAGATGGATCCTGTTATTACAAGAGTTCGATCTGGAAATTAAAGACAAAAAAGGAACTGAAAATGTCGTAGCAGATCATCTTTCTCGACTAGAAAATCTGAAACCCGAACAAGTACCAATTGACGATGATTTCCCCTATGAAAGACTCATCGCTCAGTTAGAAGCCAATGAATTAGAACCATACCATTCAATCGCTGAAACCAACACCTTCGCAGAAATAGCTTTAGCCCACTCCGACACACCTTGGTATGCAGATTTCGTAAACTACCTAGCTGCTGGTGTACTTCCTCCTGATCTAAGCTACCAACAGAAGAAGAAATTCTTCCTTGACCTAAAACATTACTATTGGGACGACCCGCTCCTGTTCAAAAGAGGCCCCGATGGAATCTTTAGACGTTGTGTACCCGAGGAAGAAATAAGAAGCATAATAACACACTGTCATTCTGCACCGTGTGGAGGACACCATAGCACATCTAGAACCTGCGCCAAAATCCTTCAATCTGGACTCTTCTGGCCAAACCTGTGGAAAGACGTTTATTTTGCTGTATTAAGCTGTGATAGATGCCAACGAACCGGAAATATTTCGAGACGTGACGAAATGCCTCAAAAGGGCATTCTAGAAGTAGAAATATTTGACGTCTGGGGAATAGACTTCATGGGTCCGTTTCCATCATCGTTTGGAAATCAATATATACTCGTAGCTGTCGATTACGTTTCGAAATGGATAGAAGCTACTGCTTCTCCTACAAACGATACACGAGTAGTTATCAAACTCTTCAAAAACGTCATCTTTCCTAGGTTCGGTGTGCCAAGACTGGTAATTAGCGATGGTGGGTCCCATTTCATTTCAAGGATACTTGAGAAACTCCTTCGAAAATATGGAGTAAATCATCGAATAGCTACACCGTACCATCCACAAACAAGCGAACAAGTAGAAGTATCTAACCGCGAAATAAAACAAATATTGGAGAAAACTGTTGCTATATCTAGAAAAGATTGGTCAACCAAGCTAAACGAAGCTTTATGGGCTTATAGAACAGCTTTCAAGACTCCAATTGGAACAACTCCTTTCAAACTCGTCTATGGCAAATCATGCCACCTCCCGGTAGAGTTAGAACATAAAGCCTATTGGGTCATTAAGAATTTAAACCTAAACTACACTGCCGCTGGTGAGAAACGACTTCTGGACATAAACGAATTGGAAGAACTTAGACAAGACGCTTACGAAAACGCTAAAATCTATAAAGAGAGAACGAAAAGATGGCACGACGAGCGTATATCTAGGAAAAATTTTAGCATAGGCGATAAAGTACTTTTATTTAATTCGAGACTAAAATTATTTCCTGGTAAGTTACGATCTAGATGGTCCGGTTCTTTCGAAATAACTAACATATTTCCAAGCGGAGCGATAGAAATCAAAGGAGAAACCGCCAAACCTTTTGTCGTAAATGGGCAACGTCTTAAGTATTACCATCATCTCGAACACGATGAAAACATCGAAGTTTTTAAACTTGACGAGCTGCCCGCTCATTCGAAAAAATAGTTTTCTATTTTTAAAATCGTCGAGCTTACGACATAAAACAAAGCGCTTGGTGGGAGACAACCCACAATTATTTTTTATTTCTATTTCTTTTACTATCTTATTTTTATTTTATTTTAAATTTTTAATTTTCGATTCTATTTTGAACTATTTTAGTTTTTCTACATCTTTATATTTTTCCTACATTTTATAATAATTACTATAATTATAACTGCTATCTTAAATCGAGAAGATATTTCCTTTTTATAATTATATTTATTATTATAACTTGTTACTTAATTTTATTTCATTTTTATTTTTAAATCAACACTAGCCTAGTTCTAACTTAATCTTAATATTTTCAACTTCTAGGTTTTTCTTAACTACTAACTAAGATGCAAGAAGTCGATAATATGGAAGTTGTGTTCCGTGGTAGAGGACAAGAAGCAAGATTTGATAAGCTGGCTGAAAGACAAATGGATTTGACTTGCTACCCTCACCAACCGACTATGGAAAGACTTGGTATCCAAGAGAGCGTCATGCACCTGCTAAACCAAATTGGTTGGACTGGTTCTCACCTGTTCCGCAAGTTTAGTTCCTACCGGAAGCTCACTCTGGAATTCTTGAGCTTCCTGACCTATCTTCCTAACTGTGGACAAGGACTGAGAAAAGGAGTCATTCTCTTTAGACTCTTTGGTATGGAATTTAATTTTTGCATCCGAGACTTTGCTGAAATGCTAGAACTACCTCATGGATCAGATGCATACACCAAAGTAGCTGAAGACAGTCTTGCGTACTGGGAGTTGGAACGATATTGGGGCAATATCACTGGAAACGATAACCCTGAAGAGAACGAATTTCAATCTGAGAATATCCACAACCCCGCTTTCAGATACTTCCATAAGATCATTGCTCACTACATCTTTGGTAAACCCGATAATGTCATTGAAGTTTCTAGAGAAGAGTTATTCATCATGTTCTGCTCCTCTCAGAATCGCCCGGTCAATGCCATCGCATTCATGTTAACAAACTTCGAGCGCATCACGCAAGACGAAGTTTCACCTATTAGGATCGGCGGATTTGTCACTATGATTGCCAATGCTATAGGAATGAGAGTACCTTTGCTTAGATTGACACCTCTTGGTTCCCACAATTCTATGGACATTCATTTCTGCTTTAACCGAGGTATCATCGGTAACCTTGGACCTGATCAGTTTGATTTACTCATCGATAACAAAGTATTGGATCAGTTCACCTTACCGAGTCCAAGAACGAGTGTGCACAACCCTGCTAACTGGCTTTACTATGGTCAGATTCCTGAGAGAGAACCCTCACCTGAAACCCCTCAAGCTTATGAACATTTTGATGAGGAAATGCACGTATCAGAATCTGAGCCTGACACTCCTCCTGGATACTATGACCCTAATTCTGAAGATGAAACTATACCCGAGTATGAGCCTGAGACTCCTTCTGAAGATTCTGCTAATGATTACACTGTTGATATGACTGATGTCGAGCTCGAGGCACAACAACCCGCTGCATCCACCGCATCGGTGAATCAAAGAATGCCTAATCTGAACGCACACGAGCAAGCCATCATTGCACTACAACAAGATGTACAACATGTGCGCAACGAGCTACACACTTTGCAAATGCATTTCTTCGATTTCATCGACACCATTAATGCTCAATTCGACGAAGTTTTCAAACACATTTATTCTAATGTGCACAACAATAGACGTGGCTAGATGTTACCGTTTAGATCATTAGATTTTAATTTCTAGTTTTAGCAATTTCTATTCCTAGTTTAGATTTTCATTTTTCTGCACTTTTACATTCTGCTTATGTCAACACTCAGTACCGGTTTAATTTTAAATGCAATATTTTATTCATTACTGCTGCTGTGTTATAATATTCTGCTGTCTGACAGCTATATATTCATGAATGCATATAACTCACTCAGTCTGGTTTTTAGCTGTTTATAGTAACATCACATGTCCCATCTGTGCTATTCTCATAATTTTATATCTGTCAGCACGTGACTACAGCACCACATGCGAAATGGGCATATCCCTAGGCTAGGAGACGCACGTCTCCACCTCTGTGGGACCAGCCTCTGCATGCAAAGGACAGGAGACGCACGTCTCCATACCCTGTCCCCCTGCAGACGCGCGTCTCCCAAGGCCAGCAGTCTGCACCATTTGACCACGCAAAAGACCATCTTTATTCCCTCTTGAATTTTGAATTTGAATTTCAAAATTCATCATTCAATCTTCTTCATTCTTCCCATTATTTCTTCCATTTAAACACCATAAACATCATTCATCCTCCATCATTCACCTCTTTAACTCTACATCATTTCCCATTTCTCTATTCCATTCAAACTTCAAACATCACCATTAATCCATTTTAATTCTACATTAACCACACCATTCTCAAACCTCACTATAAAACCACACCACCACCACTCTTACTTTTCACAACCTTCATACCATTTTCTACCATTCTACTCTCATTTCTATTTTCCATTTTCAAACTCACCATGCCTCCACGTTCAATCATCCGTAGTGCGCGTCCTGAGAGACCACCTCCCGACCTTTCAAATATTATTTTCCGAGAAGACGACAATGATGCTCAACGAACAAAATACATCGCCTTCTATGAACGTTCGGTTGTTCCCACAAAATTTGTGAACACCGAATGTCTAGAAACTTTGGGTCTCATTGATGGTGTCACCCGTTTACTCACCAAATCTAGCCTACACCATCTTTGTACCGAACCCGTACCTACTTACGAGCCGACCGTCTTAGAGTTCTTGAGCTCTTTCACCTACGACACTCCTTCTAATCAACCACTCTCAACCGGTAGCATCCAATTTCAGATGTTCAACCGTGAATTTACTCTGGATCAAGAAGAAGTGGCTACGTACTTGCACTTTAACCATACACCAAATGCTCTTCGTACTATATTTCAAGAACTCAATGGTCGACCTTGGGAAGAATTAGCTTTCGAATTTTGGTTTAATCTTACTGGCGAAATTCCTACCGGTTGGAGGGCTCTACATGTTTCTCACATTCAAAACCCCGCCATACGTTATTTTCAACGTGTTTTGGGGCATACTATTTTTGCGAGATCCAACAACCATAAGGTAAACCAACACGAACTATTTTTCCTCTACTGTGCGCTTAACAATATCCGTTTCAATGCCGCACCTTTTATGCTCCAACATATCCAAAGCTGTGTCAACGCCCCCGCTACAAACCCCTTTTTGTTTGGCGGACTTATTACCACCTTGGCATGTGCTTTAGGTCTTGGTGATGATCTCCTCTCCCTCTCTCATCTCATGCTACCTGCTCAAACACTTGACCTGACTTACTGCCGTGATTCCCACTTGGTTTCACCCCGCCATGATGGCCGATACACTTTGGTCGTCAACAAAGTTCTTATTCCTCATATAATCCTGCCATGCCCTGAAAGAATCAACATCCGTTATGTCCAGCGTTGGAGGCTTATTGAAGAAAATCCTCAAGACAACCAACCTGAACATCCTAATGAACCTATGGATGGAATGGAAGAAGAACTCAACCAAGGGCAAACTGATGTCAACCAACCTCCTCAAAACAACCCTCCGCCTATCACTCTTGAAGCCATGTATGCTGCAATTCAACGACAAGATCAACTCGTTCAAGCTATGCAGACAAATCAAACTGAAACAATAAGGCTCATTCGAGAGATGCAACAAGAGCACCGTGACTATGCTATTAGGAACGAAGGTCAATACACTGAAATTGCTACATATTTGCATGATCTTAACATTCGTGTTAATGGCTCTCCTTCTGATAGACGTCGCCGTGTTCGTACAAGAGGCGCAAGCAGTTCTCGCAACCGCAACACTGAGGAGTAGTTCTCATGCATTGAGGACACTGCATCATCTAAGTCCGAGGGAGTCGTATTACTTGCTTTAGTTTTATTTCCTTTTAGTTCATTTCCTTTCCCTTTAGTTTATTTCCCTTCCTTGTAATGTTTTTCTAATTCAATAAAGAATATTTATGGAATTTCAAGTCTTATCTTTATAATTCCGTAGTTATTTCAATTTCTTCCATTCTCTTGAGCCATAACAAATTTTTTTGCTCCCAAACGATAAATGCAAAACCCCACACGTTCGAGAAATACGAAGCTACTCAAATACTCAACGCATAGAAATTGATTTAAGTCAATACCCTTATTGTCCCAACACTCTAAAACCCCCAAGTATGCGTAACCGATTTGAATACCTGTTATACTGAAACCATCGACTTTAATTTTTGAAGTAACCCTTAGTAGTTTATTCTAGCAGTCGGCACCGTCTTAGATACAAACTACGCAGAGAGTCGATGAATATAAGTGTATGATCCTCATAATAATAATTATGTGCTTAACCATAATAAGAAATGTGCCTACTAAGTAAGGTGATCCTCACAAGATCATTTAACCTAACGGTCGCAAATCTCAAATACAAAGAATTTAAAAACTCATTGTTGATTGGTTCAGAAGTCATCTGGTACTGAACTTGGTAGGAAGGACTATTGTCCGATTCCCCACAATCTACAAGTGACTGCTAAGGAGTATACCACATATTGTGCCAGAACTCCATGAGAAGGATCATAGTCACTAACCGACTACTCTGCTATGTGCGTGTCGAGATAATGGGCTTAATGTGATTGCGCACGAATGAAAAGGGTAAAACAAGATGACGAGTCAAGGTCAAGCTATAATGGCATGATTCGGATTGGTATGCATGCTGGGAGTTGTCTAGTGTTGCTACTATAAGTTTATTGCTAGGGTCTATATCATTATTTTCAAACAAAAACATTATGTAGCTGAGTATGACCGAACGACGTGGTGGAAGCGTATTTCATTTCGCTGTCCTCCTATCTTTATCTTATTATTTTGCTTGAGGACAAGCAAAGGTTCAAGTCTGGGGGAATTTGATAACACGATTTTATATCATATATTTAGCCTGAAATCCATAGATATTTATAGCATTTTCCGTTTATTATGTTGATTTATTATGATATTACGCGAGTTTTCGCTTTGTTTCAGGTTTTACACTCTTATTATGACTATTTGTGAAAAGGAAAGAAAATGGAGCTAAAATGACCAACATTTATGCCTAAAAGATGAAAAAGGAGTGCTGAAGTGAAAGAGGGGTGCAAATAAGACCCAAAGGCCAAAAAGAGACAATTCAGCCCACAAAGGAACCAAAGGCGCGTGGCCCAAAACCTTGCCAGCACGTGGAGACGCATGTCTCCAATGTTCTACGCCACGTCACCAGAGTGGAGACGCCCGCCTCCAGCTCCTCCTACTTTTACTCCACTTGAGACGCACGTCTCAAGCCATTCAACAGAACTTCCCCAAGAATCGGAGACGCACGTCTCCAAGTCCAAGTCTGGTGAGTTCCTCTTTTCACGCAACGTCACAGCAAAACCTCCCCTATAAATAGAACCTGCTACCTCACTTCCAAAGAGTCCGATTTCCTGCCAACGAAGTGCTGCCGAAATTGTACCGCGAACCATATTTTTCATTCTGCTTTCATTCAAACACTTATTTTCTCACTACGATTTCTACACCGGAAATTGTTGTGAACTTTTTATAAATCTAGCCTTACGTTAGATTTATCGCTTTTATTTCCTTGTTTTATTTTCTGTCCGTTTAAATTCCGAAGAACGATCCAGCCAACCTGTGGTGGAAGTTCGATACTTGAAGATTTGCTTGCCATTTATTTAATTCAGGTTTAATATTTACCGCCTTATTTATATATTGCTTTGCATGATATATTATATGCCTTTTAACATGCCTTTTATTATAAGCCAAATTAGTTTATGCATGCTTAACCGTATTAATATGTCTGGCTAAATAGCTAAGGTATCGGTATGTAGAGTAAGTTAACTGTGGGATCCGAAATAAATTGGCTTAATTATGTTTTATTAACTATCACCTATTTTTGGTTTATATGTCTAATTTAATTAGTAAGTCTTAAAACCAATAGAGCGAAAGTTTGAGGGGTTAAGACGGTCAAAGGTTAAAATCAATAGAGCGAAAGTTTGAGATCTTTAACTGGATAGTAGACATAGGACATTAGTTTTAAGGATGGCGAAAGCGTATTAAAACTAATTAGAACTTATTTATTTTCAAAAATTGTTTTTACACCCGAGCGGGATGGCGAAAGCGTACGTTAGGGATATTAGCATGTTCCGAGTCAACAGAGCGAAAGTTTGAGATTAGGAGATTTAAATAGATAACAACTTCGTAAAACAGGCATTTTATTAATTACGTTGTTTCCAAAAAGCTTTTCTAAAATCTAATGGGATGGCGAAAGCGTACATTAGGATTAGGATAGTAATCTAAATCAACAGAGCGAAAGTTTGAGACGAGGATTTTTAACCAATTGAATTAGTAAAGATTTTTAATTGAATTACCATCAGCCAATGGAACTTCGGATCACCTTAAGTTAAACGAAATACATACCGATGTCTGTTTATTATTATATTTCTTATTATTCACAATCACTCTCCCTTAAGAACAATTAAATTATTAGTAGCCTTAGCTTTACATAGTAACCTTAGATAACGGTAGATCGATTCATAGTCTCTGTGGATTCGATATCTTTTAAAACTACACGACACGACTGTGCACTTGCAGTCATCAGATTAATAGACACGTATAGTCGCGATCATATATACGTTGCTAATGTTTCTTGATAGAGCGGATGTTTCGACATCTCTCAAGACATTTGGGTCTGCTGTTACCAGAATTTCAAATTCCTTGAAATCATGTGAAGTTGCAAGCATGAGAAGTGTGACTTGTAATTCATCCAAAACGCAACAAAAACTCAAGTTTCAATGCACTAAACGACCTATGGTAAGTTGGTAATCATGTTTAAATGCAAAAACTCGTGCCACATTGGATTAAAATTGAGTAACTTGGAGATTTGCAAAACTGGTTATGAGCTTACTTCAGCTTCAAGGCACGAACTTCAAATTCATGGGGCAACTTGTATAGGGACCTTTATGATATAATCTTGGTACCTTTGAAAAGAGAAACTTGCAATATTTATAATGTGCTTGGAAAGGTTGTATTTGGTGTCTTGAATCAAAATTTACACTCATTCAAAGTGGAGGAAAAAGATGCATAAAACACTTATAGCCAAATTTAGCAATTTTAGCAATCCTGGTCAGCACACTTCAACCTTAGGCCTCTAACAATTGGCTCATGCGTTTTTCAATTTTAAACTTGTAGATAGTAGAAAAATAAGTTTAAGTACAAAAGTTATGCAAGAGACAGTGAAAATTGCACCAATTGGCCTTAAGGTCAGTTTTGCTTGCAAGGTGTGCCTTAAACCCTTGGCACACCAACATGACCTATAATGTTTTCTCTTCAAACATGATCTTCCACTTATATTTTGCTCTTGAACTTCAAATATGGATGAAAGTATACTCACTCAAGATTACTATGAAAAAAGAATGGGATCAAGATGATAAAAATTGGTCAAGTTATGATCCTTTGAAGTTAATACACAATTCCTTAACTTTCAAAGGAGACTTGTAATGTCCTCTAACTTTTGATGACTTTCTTCACAAAATTTCTTCTTGACTTGTGAAGAGAAGTTGTTGATGATGTCAAGGAGAGTATTTTGCATAATGAAACACTAAAAAATGTTGAAAATTAAGAAAGTTATGCCCTTCTAATCTTAGAATCAAGAACTTGTCCCATTAGGTCTATCTTCTTGAATCAACTTGGAACCCTTTAAGCTTTTACTGTATGATAAGACATAAGGAGACACATAAGACCTTGAATTGATATTATCTTGAAGAAAAATTGTTTTTGAAGTTCATAGCTTGATGAAACTTGTTGAAGAAGGCATGGAAATAAACACATGAACCTATGAAGTTTCTTGATGAATCACACCATATAGTCTTGAGATGAACTTGATCAAATGAAGTGGAAAAATTCTTAAGACATGATCTATGATGATGAGAAATCCCTCTTGAATTTAATCCATTTAGCTTCCATGAATGCCCATTTAATTGAGGATTACCCTCAAAACCCTAATTTTAGGAGAGGTGTTGATGCACTTGATTCAACACCTACCTTGCATCAAAAAACACATTGAAAGACAAAAACATATTTTTGTAATTTTGGTTAGTGTAACACATACAAGCTAAATAATTATGGGTGCTTGGTGATCCCCTAAAGATAAGATAAGCAAAACACCAAAAGAACAATGTCATACCCCAAAATTTGCCCATCATATTTAAAGATATTTTGGATCATATGATCTTCAGCTACTTAAGGCTTCACAAGGGATATGCATGTCTATCTCTCTCCTAAGCAATCAACCCACGACTAGGGTTTTGCTTCTCTCAAGGTAAAATCAGATTCTGACACCTCAAGTGGACTTCATAGCTTCCCACATGTCTCCAAGTATCTCCATGCCGAATTTCAAGACTTACAGTACAAGATTACTCAGTCAAATGCTTAAAAAGTCAACAGTCGACTAGTTGGACTGAAAAGTCAACTATAGTCAAAAATCCTGATTTTTAGTCAACATCAACATTTTGAGGGTTTTGTAGGAGAAAGTCAACTGAACTTTGACTGGCCATAACTTTCACATGGTTCATCAGAAATTGTCCAACTAAAGCTCATTTTGAAGGAAATTTTATTCTCTACAACTTTGTCTCTCTAAAGACTTGGCCAAAAATGCATCATTTGAGAGATATGAACCAAAACATTACAGGTCCTTCTAGAAGTTTAGAAAAAGTTATTTTTTGTCAAAGCAAATATCATCAAGATAAAATCTCTAAATGCAAAAAAGGTTCCAAAGTGGCTTGTAGAGGACATCTTGAGCTTTCCAAAAAGTACAAGAACACCTTCATAGGATAAAAATTGAGCGAGTTATGACTGTTAGAAGTTGGGAAAATTTGAGGAAAAGCATGAAAGCACAAGTGGGGAATTTTGAATTTTTAAATAATGGGTCTATAAGTTTGAATTCTCCACGTGATAACAAGGTCTTAAGAGGCCCATAAATTAATTCCTACTTATTTTATGATTTTATTTCATTTATTTTGGATTTTATTTATTTAAATTCAAAATTTTATTAAAGAAAAATCGTAATTTAATAGAAAAAATTATATGATCAAATTTCCAAAAACCTAAATCAATATCCAATTAATCCAAGGGCTGAAAACGTGAGGGAAAAGTGTAAGAAATAGAATGGATCAAGAATGGAAAGTTTGCATATGGAAGAATTCAATCAAATTTTCTTGTTTTGATTCTTTCTAAACAAGTTGACCTAATTCTATTCCCTTATAAGTGCACACTCTGTTAGAACAAGAATTGTTCTGATCAATATTCTTAGTTTTGATGATAACATTATATATGAATTTTGTATAAGACAATGTGGTACTCTAATCCTATGCATTTTTTATTTCAGGAAATATATAAAGAGTATGCACAATTCAGCGCAAGAAGCAGTGACTCAGAAGGTTCAAGTATGCAACATCAGAACATGCTCTCGCAAGACATCAGAAGATAGTCAATCAGAATCAGAACATGGTCTATGAAGCATCAGAAGAACTTGATTTCAGAAGCAGAAGCACTGAAGTTCTTATGGTATCACGCTAGAAGCACTTCAAAGTCAGAAGACAAGAAGATGCTCTGCACCAAGCTGAATGACTCTGATATTCAAACGTTGTATCTACAAAGATCAGATCAGAAGCAAGTACAAGATGACAGGCTACGCTGACTGACAAAAGGAACGTTATAAGCTATTAAAGGCAAAGTCAGTTAAAGCAGGAAAAGCAAGGCTCGAGGTAGTTGACAAAAGAGTGAAACATTAAATGCAAAGCTGTACGGATCACACAACGCATTGAATGCTCCCAACGGTCATCTTCTCAAAACGCCTATAAATAGTGAAGTTCTGATAAGAAGCAAGGTTACAATACCAATTTACGAACAACTCTTGCAAACTTGCTGAAACGCTGTTGAATCAAAGGTGTGATCAGAATACTCTAGAAGACTTAGAGGGTATCTAAGTGGAAAACCATTATAATCAAGGTTGATTAGTGGATTAAATCCTCAGGTGAGGTAAATCACTCTAAGGGGGTGGACTGGAGTAGTTTCGTTAACAACGAACCAGGATAAAAATCACTGTGCAATTGTTTTTATCTTAAGAGTTTTTAAAGTCACACTTACTCAAACCCCCCTGTCATACCCCAAAATTTGCCCTCATATATTTGCAAATGTCATTTTATTTCGAATAAGTGACGTAGCACAGTTGGTAAGGATTTAAGGTTAAAAAGTACAACAGCGAGAGGTTCCGGGTTTGAATTCCACTTCTAAGATTTTTCTTTTTATTTATTTATTTATTTATTTATTTATTTTTGTCTCTAACTATAGTTTAATTTTATTTTCATTTATATTAAAAAATCACAAAAAAATCTTTTTTTATCTATTTAAATTTAATTTTCGTAATAATTAAATATGCTCTTTTAAAATAGTTGATTTTTCATTTTTATGCACTTTTTATTCAAAAAAATACCCAAAAATAACATAAAAAATAAATAAGGTAATTTATTATTTAACTTTTACAACAAGACAATTTTCTTGACATTTTTGATTTGATTTTTCTAATTTTGGTAAAAATTAAAGCAAAATATTCATGATAATATTTTTGTCAAATAAGGTTTGATATTAAATTATATTTTCCATTTTTAGTTTAACCTAATACACTAATATAAATAGGTCTATCTGTACATATTTTAAGGAGGACTAACTTTTCCAACCCTAACCAATTCACACTCACGTACAAACATCAACCCTTATTCTCTTTCAATTTGTCACCTTTTACACTCTCAGGTAATACCTCTTCACCGTGTTGCTTCTCCATCAAACCGGTTTTGTCACAAACCTTACCAACTCTCCAAATCCTAACCATAAATCATGCTTAGCATCACCATGCCTTTCAACTAACACTGACCCCATCTAAAAAATATTGACAGTAACAATATAACACTATCATTATCATAACATATCATTATCATAACATAACATGTAGCAATGCGTTTCAATATCATTTATAAGAACATCTTATTAGTTTACATATTCTCTGCTAATTTGTTCTTACTCTGTGCTATTTGTTTCTTCTACTAATCATTTATGCAGAATTTTCAATAGCAAAAAGAAGAATTGGAAAATTGAGAAGCAGCTGGAAATTGGAGCTTTGCCGAAACAACAGCGCCAGCTTCAACACGCAACAACGATGGTTCATCATCAACTTCACCAATAACATGCCACAACCTTCCTCATCTACCACAACACTAATTTCTTCACTAATTTAATCATCAAACCAAACTTCAGAGACAATTTTTTTTTCTTTAATTAAACTCATAACATAATTTTAATACAATTTGTATACAATTTATGATTTCTGCAGGGTAAAGAGAAAGCAATCAAGACTCAAACATCACCGCGCTCAGCCTCGCCCTCACCCAATCGTAACTCCGATTGCGCGTGACTCATCTCCGATCTGCTCCGCCGCTGAACTCGCAACACCAACACGCACTGATTTGCAGCTCGAGATTTCCTTCCGACGTCAACCATTCACAACTCAAATTGAGCATTGTTGCACCCCAAAATTTGCCCTCTTTATTTGAGCTATAAGTTAATGATGACATTTATTTCGTCGTTCAAAAATTGAAGAAAAATAATAAAGAGTTTTCATGGGTTTAAGAAAATACGGTGAAAAAATGGTTTAAACAGTGTAAATACGAGAAAATTCACAAGTCCTATTTGGAAGGTGATATGAGCTGAGTTCCCACGGTTCCTCGACTGTTTCGACGATATCTACAACTTTCGTGTTCGGCTCGGAAGCCAATTCCTTGAGGAAGGTTGTCAGATTTGCAAATTACTTGAGGTTTCACAGTGAAAAACGGTGCTGAATGTAGGGTTTCGGGCCTCGGAAAATTCATATCTCACAATCCGCTCGTCGGATTCGCTTGAAAATTTAACTGCAGCTCCGTACCATCATTATCAACATTTCATATGTTTGGACCGAGGGCCAATTATGCACGGAAAACTCCCAGAATTTTAAGGATCATCGCGTTGTTTCGATAAAAAAGTGTGTTTTCGGGTATGTCGCGCCGGGTTCGAAAATTCATAACTCCTTCGATTTTTATCGTATGAAGTCCATTCCGGCGGCATTTTCTCGGAAATTTCGTTAGCTTTGATTCTTTGTCACACATGCCTGTTCAGATTCTGAGCCGAAGATAGGGTTTTATCGAGTTCTTTGAGCGGTAGTCACAAAATTCTGCACAATCGCGCCAGATGGATCGATGTTTCTCGTCCTTCAAACGCGCATAATTTCTTCATCGCTTATCGGATTGAGATGATTCTCGCGGCGATGAATCACTAATTTGGTCATCGTCACAGTGGCATTGGTTTCGTTCCGGAATTCAGAGCCGAACCGAGTTTCCTTAAAAACGAGTCAAAATAAGACGCACCGAGGGCAATTTGGACATTTCGCGTTGACAATATATAAACTCTTTGCTCTTCACAAATCAGAGGAGGACTCTTATAATTTCAATTCACCAAAAAGATCAAAAACACTTTCTCTCATTTCTCTCTCAATTCTCTTGAATCAAAACCACAAATTACATAAAACTTTCATCAATATTCATCAATTTTCTTCAAGAATCAAGAATAACATGGATTGAAGAATCAAAGATCGAAGTTCGAATCTCTTCTCCCTCTCCTCACTAGCTCGCGCGCCTCACTCTCTCTCCTCATGGATTTTGCTTTCGCATTCGTGTCGCGTTCGTGCCGTGTTCGCATTCGTGTCGCGTTCGTGTCCGTACTTCGGTTTAGATCTTCATTCGGTAAGTCTTTGAACCTTGAATTGAATGCTTAATTGTTGATGTTAACATGATTCAAATGTTAGATCTAGGTATTGTTTATGTTTAATTGAGGATTGATGATGATTAACTGTTGGATTCAAGTTGTTAGATCGAAATTTTGCTTGCAATCGCATGTTGATACAAGTTTGGTGCACTATGTGTTTGTTATAATGCTTGATGAACTTGTCGCTTGATGATTATTGATGATGACTTGAAATCTATGGGGATTGATGCCTAATTGTGTTTGTTTGATGCTCATAATGCTGTCACCGATCAACGCTTATTACTCGAGTGTTCCGCTTTATTTGCGGAACACGATTTCATTCACCCGGGTCGTGTTCTCATCTTGGAGACACATTCCTATTACTTTATATCTGCTTGTTTGGTTTGCTTGTTCCTCTTGTAGGTGTATTGTGATTGTGCTCGACGCGCATGTTGACCTTTGTGTGCTTTTATGGCTAATCGGTGTGCTGACTATTTGCTTTTGCTTTGCTAGCTCGCTCGCGGGATCCTAGTTTCCTTGCTCTCTTCGCTTTAGTTTACGGATCATCATCCGTTTGGTATTGATTCCATTTCATTTTATTTCTCTCGCACTTTATAGCTTTCTCGCATCATCCTTTAACATGAGAAGTAGGACCTAGACATGCATCTGGCCAAGTCCTCGAAAGAGGCTCTGTTTTTGTTGGTGTGTTTATATTTGTGCTTTGCGGCAGGGAGTCACGGTGTAATAAGTCCTATATGGCACTCCGTTAAGTCCTCATGGAATGCATGCGGAAAGGGTTAGTAATCAACCCCCGCCCAGTCTCATCGAGTCTGTTTAGTATGCGCACGCTATGCGTGGCTCGCTTCTGAACCTGCACAAGATCTTATTATCGAGTATGTCAGGAAAAGGGTTCATGCAGCCGGACCCCCGCACTTCCTATAGCTCGCGTCGCTCGACATTGATGCTCGGTGTACACACAGACCATTTTCCTTTCAGATCCGTGACGGCTTGGTTGCTGAGAGGGACTCGCTCCTCTTGTCTATGGCCCGATCATTTTTGCGAGGTCTAATGCTTGGTTGACTTGGGTTAAGTTGCTCCCCTTGGCTATGGCGGGACCCCGCTTTTCTACCACTCGGCCAGTGCCGTTGGTCTTGTTTGCTTTACGAGCGGATGCTCGTTTGTGTGATACTCTTGTTTGCTTTCCCTTTTCCTCGTAGGTGGTTAGTTTAGTTTAGACTTGTACCCTTTGTATGATAACATTAGGTAGCAAGCTTTCCCCCTTAGCTTAGGTTTTCCTCATGCATTCTTTAAAACACAAACCACACTCTTTGATTTTCTTTTCTTAAGAGCTTGTTATTTCCGCTCCATTCCCAACATAAGTCTCCAAAGGTCGAGCAGCAGAGTGCGAATGTAACTTGTTCACCTAAAAAATACAAAACAAACAGAAATTAGTTAGCTGAGCTACGGTAGCTCTGATTCTGCAAAACAGATACGTAGGAAGCGGGGTAGGGCCCGTGCGAGCATAATCCTTTCTTTTCCCTACATTCTGCATTCATTATAGTCCAGATTAGCGTAGATTTGTTACACACCCATAGATTTAGACACTAGCGTGGATACCATCGAGTACGATGGGCGCGAGGGGTGCTAATACCTTCCCCTCGCGTAACCGACTCCCTTACCCTTTTTCTCTGGTCGTGAGACCGTTGTTTTGTTTTGTGGTTTGCTGGCATTCCCTTCCTTTTCAGGATAAATATGTTAGTGGCGACTCTGTTAATTTTCGCGGTAGCAACAAGCATCACCTCTAAACCGATGCTTTTCATCAGTGCCATCATCTGAATCGCAACAACACAACTGCGACATCACCACATCCAACGACACGTGAGAATCAAAAACATCTTCCACCATAACAATACTCAAAGCAGCGAATTATTTCTCCATAAATTCAGAACCAACCGCGAATCCACGGAAGCCATCCTCCGCACCTGAACCTTCGGTGAAGCCATTCAAGAACTCATCGCCGCTAAGCCACTGATGCCCTTTCCGATTCAACAGCAAGACCCCCTCAGAATCAGAAATGAGGAGGAGCAGAAACGACGCCCTTTCCGATTCGGTACTCTTAAAACTCCCTGTGTTCGATTTATCTCTGCTTGATTGTCTTCATTTGTCTGTTCCTGATTTCTTTGTTATTGCTTGATGAGTTTAGTTTTCATTACCCACTTTATTTTATTGAGATGAAGTGTATGGAGAACTGAGGATTGAGATTTAAGAACATAGTCGTTTGACTCTTGAAACAAAAAGAGAGAGGGACCAAATAGAAGATGAGAGTTTGATGTTTGTTTTGCGGTTTAATACGAGAAATCTGGAAACATGGATAGAAAAATAGAGAGAGAAAAGTGAGACCGATTGGGAAAGAGAGAAGGGAAAGGAGGCAATCTCTCTCATCTTAGGCTTAGGTTTTTTTATTGATATTGGGCTCGTGGACAAGAAGCCCAATCCGTTCCTACCATGGTTTACACCTCTTGTGATCCAATACACCTCCCCATGGCTATTTCATTTGGCATTAGTGATTCAGTTTTGGTTCTTCCCTTGGGTCAGACAGGTATAAAGCCCAGTCCGATTTTTTACTCTCTTTGCACCTTACCTGCAGCGGACGACACCCTCCCTTGGACTGATTCATTTAATTTTTTTTGGGCCTCCCAGCTTTGGGCCAGCCCCCACCTTCTGTTAACACTCCCTCTGTTTATTATTTTAGCCCATTTTCATATATTTTCCTTTAATTGATTTATTGTTTTAAATTTTTTTGTTTTAATCTTTACTTTATTAATTGATTAAAACCTAAAAATATTTTATTTTCACTTAAACATCAAAAAATACAAAAACACAAGAATTAGTTTAGTAATTATAAAATGTAAATAAATATTCTCTTTTATTTATAATTAGTTTATATTCAGTTAAACGATTAATCTACACCATTACTAACATTTGTTGTTTGCGGGGTACCATCATTGAGGACATTGAATATCTTCATGGACATCCACAAGTTTTGTTTAATACTTTATACACTTACCATTTTATTTTATTTTTTTACTGCAACTATTTCTTATTTGTAATAGTTAATTAGGGCTTTACTTTCCGCATTCCCGTCAGGTTTTTATTGTAATCCCCTCCCCGAAGCCTTGTAATACCGTAGGATTTATCTTTCTGTTTTTATTTTTCGCACCCTTATAACTACTAGATGTATGTTAGGATTGTATGGGAAGATATTAACTGAACATAGCTCACTAACTCAAGATAAATAAATAACTGAATCTAACACACCCATTTTACTGTTCACACACTCATCTCTAGGGTATTCCCCTCTTGGTTGCCTTACGAACGAATAAAGATCGTGTCCCTCGAATATAGAGGTACCCATTAGCAAAAGTCCCGACGATTAAAAATCATCGCAAAGATCATAAGTCCCTCGATGACCCTCGATGTTGCCTACGAATATATGATCTAGTCCCTCGAATGGTTGCCTACGGAACGATGATTGTCCCTTTGAATTTGCTAAAGGTACCTCTACTTGTTACCTTCAACGACCTCCGATGACCCTTCAATTGTCCCGCACGTCCAATAAAAAGGAACTACCTACCCATAAATGGTATGGTTAGTCATAGGAAATTTAAAAAGCATAGAAAAGACAAAGTATAGGGTAGTGCTCCTAGTTTGCTTGCTCAAAACAAATAAATTGTTTTTCACACCTCGTTCAAAAACAAAGGCTACGCTTTTAAGCTAAAGTCCTTTTTCCCTTCAAAAATCTCTTTTTCAAACAAACAATAAACAAACACGAGCTAAGCAAACTAAGAGCCCACAGAGAACTGTGGATGAAAAGGGTGCTTACACCTTCCCTTTTCATAACTTACCCCCCGAGCCCGTTTCTTCTAAACAAGGTATTTTTCTGTTCTTTTTTACCTTTCCTAAAATTGGACAAAATAAAAGTCGGTGGCGACTCTTGCTATTCGCGACATTTCAAAAAAGTCAGTTCACCGTATTACAGAACTGGCGACTCTGCTGGGGATTCTTTAAAGAGGGGTTTACCTTAGGGCTTAGATCACCAAATGCTTGTTTTGTTTGCTTTACTTTTCAAGGTTGCTTGGGTTTTAATGGAAGATGAATCCTATACCCGGATTCGAGTGCACCATAAGATAGGAAATGGCATAGTCATGGCGACCTCCTTCATGTATGTGGGGGATTGGTCAATATGAGAGTTCACGCTTAAGTTAGGCCTCTATGGGTGTTTGCATGCTTCTCTTGTATGAGGGAGGTTCGTCTGGATATCTGTGGGTGAGTCGGAGCTTAAGGACCTTTAGTTACCTTTAACCCATCTTGGCCTTTAGGAACGTAGTGGGGGGACTACTCTTGATGTATGTTGAGGGCATAGTCACTACCCGATACTACAACTCAGATAGGTTCTTTCTCAAAGTATCATTGCATGGTATGTATGTATCATATTCGAGGGTTCTTTAGAGGGACTGACAATTCTGAGTAACTTTTTAGAACCTGGTTACTAAGTTCATCCTTATCTTTAGAAGTACCTATTGGGGAAGGGTAGTCACCTGGTCATACTTCATGCAAGCCTTTAAACCTAAGGACTTTTGTGTGACTTGTTTGTTATCTAACCATTTGATTTACTTGCAGGTCTTGTTTGTAGGACTTGATTGTCCATGCTACCTTATGATTTTACATAACCTGTTGACTAACCTCTTTCAAGGATCCTAGGGATTTAGGACACATAATTTCCAGGTACTATTGTGGAAGGACTATCAAGAGCCTAAATTTCTATCAAGGGGCAAGAGGATTTATTTTCCTCTAGCCAGATGTTTTCCGAATTTGAAAGTACGATAAACTTCTGTCAAGGGGCAAGAGGATTTACTTTCCTCTAGCCAGATGCCTTCAAACTCAAGGGTATATTTCCTATCAAGGGGCAAGAGGAGTTATTTTCCTTTAGCCACATGCCTTTAAGCTCAAAAGTATCGTACCCCGAATCAGAGGCTATGACCCACTAGATATGGTGAGCTTGATTCTTACAGAAGGACGTCCAAAGATGAAAAGTCAAAGTTCTTCAAACGAAGCTACTACCAACGGACAAGCTTCTCATCTTCTTACTATTTTATTCTCTTTGGAGCTAGACACTTGCAACTCTTGTGCGACTTTGTCAGAATCTTCTACCTAGAAGTAATCTGCAGTTTCAGATACGAATGTTCGGTTTGTTTTCCACTCTGGGGCACTTGGCCATTCAATTGACGATTGTCAGCCATTCAGAGACAAGATTCAAGACCTAATTGATGAAAAGGTTATCACATTCATACCTCCAAGCCAGATTTGAAGTTCCCCTTCGACTCAACAGATCTTCTGAAGCAATAAGTCCATACGGAGAAAATCTCCTCAACTTTGACAATCTCTACATCATCATGCATGTTCATGCGTAGTATTTCTTGTTTTGATTCAATACTGTTTATATGTCATACTTGTTTGTTTTTGAACTATAATAATGATGCATTGAATATGTTTTTCTTGAAATAATTCATTCGCACTCGCTCTAATATGTTTTTCTTTGCTGGTGATACCAAAATCTCAGTGATAAAGCACGATGACTCTGAAGGGAGCATGACGAGCATATATTACCCATAATCTCAAATGGTGTGCTTTCGAGTAAAACCCTATTGATGATGTACAGGCATTGTTTCAAATCCTCAAATAGTGGAGATATAAGGAAGTTCAACCCTCGTTAACCCCTTTGAGCCTTGAAGTAGGTGTTTCTTTTCAATACGAAAAACCCTCACATTTAACCTAGGGGCAGGGTAGTGTTTGGTTAACCTGATTAAGCGTTCAAAATTTACCAGGAGCACGCATCTGAGGATACAATAATGGTTATCCTTCAAAAGGTTGAGGAAAGTCAATACCACAATGGTTATCCCTCGTTAAAAAAAAACAAAAAAAGAGGCAGTCACAATTTTTCCAACAAATCGAAGACGTCTCAAAATCATATGACTTGTTCAAAAAAAAAAAGAATGAATAAAAAAGGAAGATAACAGAAAGCCCTCTAAGTCAGAAAACTTGAAAACAAGTGACTTAGGCAAAAATTAGGGCATCCCGCCGGACTACAAACTCGAAATTCAAAAGAATTTGTCCTGGCAAAATTTAGGGAAACAAAAAAGAGATTCTTATCAAAAGGGCAAAGTCGTGTGACTGTAAATTCAGAGAATAAGTCGTGTGACTATAAATTCAAAGAACAAGTCGTATGACCACCAGTTTTCCGAGCTTTCCCAGTTCCTCGACCTGGGGAATCTTGAAGGTGTATTTCCTAGCTCTCTTTCTTCCGTAATCCATGGTATAGATCCTTAAGTCCTTTCTCCGTTTCTCTCTTTCTATGAAGTTCAAAACGTTCGTTTATTTAGTTTCC
Source organism: Vicia villosa (assembly GCF_029867415.1). NCBI lineage: Eukaryota > Viridiplantae > Streptophyta > Magnoliopsida > Fabales > Fabaceae > Vicia > Vicia villosa. The sequence goes on from NC_081182.1 coordinate 95,134,640, forward strand.
TTGAAAAACGACTTGAAAAAGACTCTTTTTGTTTTTAGTTGTTTATTAATGAATGATGCATGAATGCATGAATGCACACACAAGAGTTTTAAACAAACATGGTGTTGAAGGGTATAGTGGTCATGAAGTCCAAACGCAATCCCCGCCCCAATGGTAAACTAAGGTTAAGGATTTTTGTACCTGTAGAACGGGTTCTAGGGGTCTCAGAGTTTTTGCTCAACCTTAAAGATACGTTGATTGGTATCTATAAGAGAGTTTTCTCTGAGTGTAGTATCTGCGTGACAATTACTTCCGTAATCACCGCTCTACGTCCTAAAAAAGGCTTTAAGTGGGGTTAATGTGTTTCTAGGTCCTCCTGGTACAAATCAGTCTCGGAATGCAGTGGCGCAGTTAATCACAACCAGCCAGGCAAATCCCAAGAGTAGAATTGTGAACCAAGATTAGAGGGTCTTCACCGGGAAGACATCCTCCATCCTATCTTATGTTGCACTCAAATCCGGGTATAGGATTTCTCACCACAAGGGGGAATCAAGCCCTTTCCCGATACAGAATAAACAAAGTAAACAAATATAAATGCAGCAAACACATGAAATGACACAGAGGTTAGGCAGGACCTCTCTTGTTTGAGGGGGAATTTGGCATCCCTAATTCCTCATTGGGGCTGGACCAGCAACAGGTCAACCATTGGTTTGGATGAAAAACCAAGGTTTTTAACACTTATATCCCCAGCAGAGTCGCCATTTTTCTGTGGTGGTCGTTTTCTTTACCTCCCCGTTTCACTTGGGAGGACGGCACGCTAAACCCTTCACGCGAAATTTGGAAGGAGAATGCGCCCGTGGTGGGATGAATTTTATTTCAGTTCTTCCTACGATATCACACGAACTTTCTTATTTGTCCTACGAGTAGAAAAGGGAAAAAAAGATCTCAACTAAACCCTAGGAGTTTGCTAAGTGTGGGGATTTACACCTAGACTAGAAATTCTGGAGTCCGGGAGGTCGGTTATACATAGGGAAGTGTTTAAACACCCTACATATCTGTAGTACTCTACAGGAACCTTCTCTGTGTCATTGTGATTGTGTTTGCTGCTAATGATTGGGAAAGTTTCTCCTTTGTGTTGGGAGAAAGAATTGAATTGATTTTAAAAGACAGACAGACAGACAAACTGACTATTTTTGGTATTTTATTAGCTCGCTGAGATTCCTTGTGAACCTCATGCCTACATATCCCTAGTGGAAGTCAGAGCTTAATGTAGTTCGGGGAACTAACTAGGGAAATTAATTGTTTTTGGTGCCTTGCTTGAAGCTCAAGGTTGAAGCTTGGAATTAAATCTCTGTTTACAGTAAAGAGACATGAAATTATCTCTACAGAGAGGTATTTGTACTATTCTACCACAAACATTTAAAGGAGTGACAGAATAACTGAATTCATTTCATTCAAGAGGGGGACCTTACTTGTGTATGTGCAAGTATACCAGTCAAATGCCTCTTAAATGAAAGAAAGATGCTCATCCAAATTAGGGAAAGTTACCACATGTCTGGGTTTTACTGCCAGCTCATGCCTTTCAAAATCCTAAATGGGAGACTTGATTGAAATTGAAATTGAAATTGAAATGTTTGTTTGAATGTGGTAGAATAGTAAAAATATCTCTTTATAGAGATAAGCTATGTCTATCTACTGTATAAAAGATTTGACTTTAGCTGGCTTGTATGAGGCCCAAGCTTGAGGCTTTTTTTGATTAATTAATTAATATTATTGACTCTGGGAGATGACTCCACTGGGGATTAATTACAGGGTATTTTTGTGTTCTGTACAAAGCCCAGAATTGAGGCTGACTCTACTTAGGGAGACTCTATTTGCGTGCCTTGTACAAAGCCCAAGGTTGTGGCTAACTGTAGCTAGGGAAAACATTATTTTCTGCCTTGTACAAAGCCCAAGGTTGTGGCTACTGAATGATGAAGAACTCACTGGGGAGACTCTATTATCTGCCTTGTACAATGCCCAAGGTTGAGGCGGACTCTTGACAGGGGAGTTTTATTGTTTGGGTGCCTTGTATGAAGCCCAAGGTTGAGGCTAACTGTTTTTGTTGGTTTTGACTCTACTGAGGAGGTTTTATTTATTAAAAGACTATTTTTCTTTGGAAGCTAACCCTTTCCAGGGATTTTGGCTCAGCTGGTGAATTTGTCTGTTAAAAGACTGACTTTATCATGTTTTTTGGAGGCTGACCCTTTCCAGGGATTTTGACTCTTTTGGGGAAATTATCTCCTAAGAGAAATGAATCTTTTTATTAATTAATTTTGGAGGCTAACCCTTTCCAGGGGTTTTGATATTAAAAAGATGTGTGGAAGCTAACCCTTTCCAGGGGTTTTTATATTTTAGACAGATGTTGGAGGCTAACCCTTTCCAGGGGTTTTGATTAAAATGAAGGGCAGAAAGATTATCTAATGGAGACTTCTTGTTTAAAGCCCAAGATGAAGGCTGACTCAATGCTGAGGATGACCAAACATGGATCCTAGACTCTGCTAAGGAAGATTGATGAAGATAAGGGTGACAGAGACTGTCCATGTCTCTCATTCCAAAAATGTACTCAATGTGAAATTGAGACAAACTTAGCTTGTTTAAAGTCTGGTTTAAATTGGAAGAAACTCACCAGGGTAGGCTAAAAGGTGACTAAAGACCTGTTCCTATGTTTATAAGAAACCTGATGGGTCCTTGTATACAAGCTCAAGAGGAAGCTAGAAATGCTTTTAAGAAGCCTGTGGGTCCTTGTACAAAGCCCAAGAGGAGGCTAATCGAGGGTCCTTGTTATAGCACAAGAGAAAGCTATGTAGTTTTGAACTTATTTTGGCTCTAAGCAAATGGGTAAGAGGTTTCACCGGGAATAATTCCTCTTTGGGTGGATGTGTCCTATATTTTGGATTCTAAGGTTTTTACCAAGATGTTTCACCGGGAATAATTCATCTTGGGGGTTTGAACTACAGATCTCTAATTAGGAAAGAGCCTTCACCGGGAAGACATTCTCAATCCTAGGCCATATTCCTATAATATATATATAGTTTAACTGTCCTAGGGTTTATACTCAAACGCAGTTCTAAACTAATATATATGCACAGTTTATATTTGACAGTAATTTAAATAAAGACTGTAAATTGAAAGCTTGTAAAGCCTAACCTGGATGGAGTGGAGGCCATTGAAGAAGTATGTACAGAGCCTCAACAGTATTTTTGTTGTTTTGTTGATAACAGTTGAATATATATGATAAATAGTTAATGGTTTTTGAAAACAGAAGAAGTGAAGATGGACAAAGGTCACATAGGTATCTGAAGAGTTTCACCGGGAATAATGCCCTTCAAATACCAGAAGAATGTTTTGAAAACAGAAAGAAGATTTTGAAAATACAGTTTTGAAAACATGCTAAGAAGAGAAGATTTTTGGGACTTACACTCTATTAGAGGCCCAGTACTTTACAGTACTGGCTATAAGAACAGTTGAAAATGATTTGGAATGATACAAGGTTTTGTTGTTTGAAAACCTTAACCATTTGATTTAATCAGAGATTGAAAACAGTTTTGAGAATTGACAAAAGTCAACTTAATTAAAGTAAAAATAAAGATTTTTTACTTAATTAAGACCTAAACAATTAGGGTTTTATCATAAACTTATTTACAAAGTGATTAGGTTAAAATAAAGTGATAATATATATTTAAAGTATTTAAGAAAACACTTAAAAACACACTATTTTAAACCTAATTAAAATACATGAAATAAATAATATTTTTATGATTTTTTTGACTATTCACAAAATAGATATATTAAATAATAGGTGTATGAAAAATGAAGTGAAAATGATTTATTTTAATAGGTTAAATAAATATGTGAAGTTGTGAAGAGAAATGAAAGAAATTAGTGTTAAAAAAATAAGTTTTGGCCCTTGGAGGGTTTGAACCCACGCCCTTGAGGTCACCAGTCCAAAACAACACCACTGAGCCAACGCGCGCTCAGTGCTAGTGACTTGCCTTCATTTGGTTATGTTTCAAAACAAGTTGTAAATCTTTGAAAAATAAAAGAATCAAAAAGTCTGGGGCGAGGGGGATTCGAACCCCAGACCTTGGGCATGAGGAGACTAAGAACGCATGTGTGGCCACTAGGGCAAGTTATTCAGTCGTTAATAAAACGCACACCATTCAAAATAAAATAAACTCTCCCCTGAGAATTCAAATTTTGCGCGCCACCACCATCTTCATCTTCAACCTCAAGCTCTCCATTTTTGATTTTCTGAACTTACTCGTTTCTCAACCATTTGCAACGATGTAAACATGAAACTTGCTCTAAATTCACTCACGATTCTAAATATGTAACTAACATGAACTACCATTAACTACATCTAACTAATTTACCAGAAATCGTGAAGAACCCTAAAATTTCAAAGTTAAATTAAATGACTATACTGAAAGATAAATGGATGATGATAGAGGGTTTTTAATCCTCTGATGATGCTGAACAAGATAGAATCGAGCTATTTCACAAAGAGTACTTAAATTAAAGAGAGGGAGTTCAGAAACTTACCTCTGAAAATGGAGATCGTGAGGATGATAGAGAGCAACTGGGCTTGTATGAATGATCCCAAAAGCTTCCTTGTGGCTCAGTGATGCTAACTAAATGCTTGTAATGACCTCAAACCTCCTGAATTGTTCTATGGACCTCCCTCGATTTCAGCTTCAAGTGAACATGGAGGGTGTTGATTCTTGAGTTACAGATGAGCTGCAGCCATCTGGTTAGCTTCACTATGACCTGAGGAGTGTGTCTGGATGATTGGCTTGCCTTGAAACCTTCTGAATCACTCCATGGACCTCCAACTGCAGATGCTCCAAAGTGAGAGCAACAATGGTGTTCCTCCACCTACAGAAGTGATCCAGGTGCTTGGATCACCTCAAATGACCTCCCTTGAGATGTTAGAATGCTCACTTCCCAAAGATAAGCTCTGGTTTGAAGAAATCGATTCTTCTTGCCAAAGAACTTTGAAAAACAATGAACAAGAGAAGAGAAAGAGAAAGCAAGTAATATGGTTGCTTTGGTGTGTTTTTCTACTGATTTGTGCTCTCCTATTTATAGGCAAATGTCTCAGTACTGAATGAGAGAGTGAGCTTGCTTAGTGAAGCAAGTTTGGTTTCTTAGCCATGAAGAAATTTCAAAGAATATCCAAGTGTGATCATTGCATTTTCGAGCCACCTCCCCTATCCATTGATTCTATCTGATCTTAGGGGACAATTCAGATGCAAAGTGAGCTCTAATTGGTTGATGAGAAGATTCCTTGGGTGATTCATCAATTTGCCATAAATTCTCAAATGTAATCATTACATAATCACATGTTCTTGTTTTAGGAATCTTCTTCAATTATCATGGCATGGTGAAAATGAATGCATGGCATGTTTGCAGATGTATTATGGGTCATGTAGCATCTGTATTTGAGGTCATGTGCACAAAACTTCAAAGTTCCAAAATGATGCATGACCTATAATTTTACTTCATGAGGCCAACTTTGAACAAGCATAACTCTTAGCTCAAATTGAATTTGGAGAAGGTTGAACACAATTTGGAAAGCCCTAAACATCTACTTCAAATCATTAGTTTATGTCTTCTTCAGAATCCTTTGGGAAATTTGTGAAAAATGGGGCCAAAGTTGGAAGAAAACTAGGTTAAAACACTTAGAAAAATTTCTAAGTGTTTATGACCTAAACTTCAAAATTTCCAAAACTTCATAAATGGTTGATCTTTTGAAAAAAGTTCCCTTGTAAGATGTTGTTTTATTTGGCAAGATCTACAACTTTCATGTTGGAAGTTTTTTGAGTTGTGTAGGTGAAATTTTGAGATCTCACCATGCCTTAAAAAAACCCTAATTCCCAACTTTTCGCTCCTTGATGAATTTCTTTGAATTTATTTGGCCAAATGACTTTGATATCCATATATTGATGATATTGATCTTTGAAAGTCATTTTTTGACCAAAAACCTTAAAAGTCAATGATGATCCTTCACAGTTGACTTTTTCCTGACAAAGTGAATTTTTGGGCTTTTGTGTAGAAATAAGATCTTCTTCCCAAATGGATGATATAAATGGATTATATGGAGGTAGTAGAGATCCTTGAATCATGTCTTGAGTTTTGGATTCATGCCCTGATCAAAAGTCAACTATCTTGGTGAATTAGGTCAAAACCCTAATTTGTCGACCATGTGAAAATAATGACTGTAGACTTTGAATTGAAGTGTGATGTCCAGTAGATCTTGTAATATGAGTTATTTGAAAATGATTGATGTCTTTGAATGACCCTCTGAGTTTTTTTAGGGTTTCCCAAATGTGATCCCTGATTTCAGTCCTTGATAGGCTCAAAACCCTAGTCTGGTGACCTGAGTAAACCTGTACTCATATGACTGGATGTCTAATCAATCATAGATGAGAAAAGTGAAATTTTTGAGCCCCATGATTGTATTAGAGACTAGTCTTTGTATTGATTGATCCTTTGCCTGAGCTTTCTTGTCTTTGAGCATCCTCGATTAGGTACCAAATGGAGAAATGACTGCTCTGGGTACTTGTCTTGACCTGATGAAAAATCCTGAAGATATGTCATCTCAGGGGGGTCAAAAATTGGGGTATGACAGATGCCCCTATTTAAGTTTCTTTTATCTGGAGGGAGAGAGATTGATATCTCGATCTCTCCTGCGTAAAAGAGACTTAAATATCAAAGAATGCCCGAATTTTGGGCGCTCCTGAGATGTTGTAATTGATAAAAACTTTGCATGATTTGATCCTGTTGTCGCACTTGGCGGGGGATGATGAGACAAACTCCTGCAGAAATACTTGATGTGGATTCTGGTGAATGGATGGCAATGTAAGATGCGCAATCCATCTTCTTTAACTAAGTGTTGATACTTAGAAAAAGGTAAATAACCTCCCCTCGTTTCGGATGTCCATATCTCGAAACTGGTCTCGGTTGTGTTTTTGGACAATATCTCAGATAAAGAGAAAATTTCCAACGGTTTGTTTCCTCATCAAACTTCTCATCAGCACTTGGAGATAAGATACCATTTGACGGTAATAAAGAAACTTCAAGGTTTGTTTCCTCATCAAACTTCTCATCAGCACTTGGAGATGAGATACCATTTGATGGTAATAAAGAAACTTCAAAGTTTGTTTCCTCATCAAACTTCTCATCAGCACTTGGAGATGAGATACCATTTGACGGTAATAAAGAAACTTCAAGGGTTGTTTCCTCATCAAACTTCTCATCAGCACTTGGAGATGAGATACCATTTGACGGTAAATAAAGAAACTTTACCATCTTCCCTTTTGACCTGGCATCTTTGAAAGATTGTCATATGGGCCCATTCTTTTTGAGGGGCTAATGACTTTGTTTGAAGGCAGACGAACTGTTTTCGGGGTGAAAACTGCCATTCGTCGATTGGTGCCTGGGGAATCAACAAACTGTTTTCTAAAGGGGAAAACTACCATTTATTGACTCTGTGGGGAACTAAACATCCCTGAAACAGACAAACTGTTTGAAGAAACTACCATTTGTCGATCTCTTGAGTATTTAACAGACAAACTGTCTTTCCTTGGGGAAAGACTACCATTTGTTGACCCCGCTGGGGATCATGAACTATCTTCTGGATGAAGACTACCATTCACTGATTCTGCTGGGGAATCATTTGTCGATCTGCTGGGAGATTCTGAATTATTCTTTGACAAGAAGTGGCACCTCTCGACCTTGTTGGGGAAATGCCAAACTTTTGGGGAATTCCAAAATGCGAAGCAGATTATCTTATCTGAAGAAGATTGTCGAGCGTTGCTCTGCAGGAGATTCTCAGTTGAGGGATTCCAAAAGTGAACAAACTATCTCTTTGAGGGAGACTACCATCTATTGACTTGCTTGGGGAAATCTCTCTACATGGATCGTTGTCTTGAAGGAAAAAGTTTCTCCAGGACTTGCAGGGGAAACTTGAGTTCATGCCCTCATGACTCGGGCATTCTCATGATTAAAAGCCTCATTTGACTATGCAGTTGTGATGTAATGTATGCATGAATATTATGACAATTATAAAATGTAAAGTGAATGTGAATAGAATTGTCGCGGATGTAAAATCCTAATGATACGACTTGAATTCTTGTTGATCAGAAGATGTCCTCTTCTTGGAGTTCGAACTCTGTTTGGAATATCTGGCTATCAGTTGTCCGCTGTCCGAAGTAAATAATATTAATTGAAGTGAAGATCCGTCATCGGGAGATGTTCGCAAAGCGACCTCATGGGGAAATCTTGGTTCCCGGAGTCTCAACCATTCTCGGAGCCACTATTTGCATTCTTCCTATTGTTTGTAAACCTTAGAAAGAAATTTCACCCTTATTTTTGCAAGTAAATTCATTTTTATTTTATGAAAACATTTGTTTCAAGAAATTGACTGTTTAAACTTAAAATGCATTTCAAGAAACTGAATAAGACTAGATTGCAAAGGAAAGCACAAAGCTCAAATTATTATATATGGAATGGTAACCAGCCAAATGCTTGATCCCATGGAGTATTTACAAAGTTGGAAATTGGTAATTTTCGGGAAAAGGGCTACGATGAAACGTGACAACCGTTATCTTTCCCTTCCACTCCGAGTTGCGCTGTATTCGTGCTTCGTAGAAGATGACCTACTGCTGATGAATACTCCGCTATGGATTTTGAATGATCAAGTTTGTCCTGAACACAGTTACTTGCCATATATCCCTAACTTTTGCGTAAACTACCCCTTTCGGGTTTTAAGTTTACCGGGATTGACTAATATATTTTTTTATGTCTCTAATTTTTGCCTGAATCGCCCTTTCGGGTTTTCGATTCACCGAGACGCTCTTTTTTGCCTAAGCCGCTCTTTGCGAGTTTTCAACTTAGCGAGTTGTTCTTTTGTTTATTTAGGCGAAGTATTTCTTGACTGCGTCGACGTTCACAGGACGGGTGAATTCTTCTCCATCCATAGTCGTGAGTATTAAGGCTCCTCCTGAGAAAGCTCTCTTGACCACGTAGGGGCCGTCATAATTGGGAGTCCATTTCCCTCTCGAATCTGTGAGAAAAGATTGAATCTTTTTGAGTACAAGGTCGCCTTCTTTGATTGTGCGAGGTCGAACCTTTTTGTCGAAAGCTTTCTTCATTCTTTGTTGATATAGCTGTCCGTGGCATAAAGCTGTCATGCGCTTTTCTTCGATTAAGTTCAATTCATCGAATCTGCTTTGACACCACTCGGCTTCTGTTAATTTTGCTTCCATCAAAACTCTCATTGATGGAATCTCAACCTCTATAGGTAGGACTGCCTCCATGCCATATACAAGGGAGAAAGGAGTTGCTCCAGTCGAAGTGCGTACTGATGTACGGTAACCATGAAGAGCATACGGGAGCATTTCATGCCAATCTTTGTAAGTAATGACCATCTTCTGAATGATTTTCTTGATGTTTTTGTTAGCTGCTTCTACAGCTCCATTCATCTTTGGTCTGTAAGGAGATGAGTTGTGATGTTCAATCTTGAATTCTTCACAAAGTTCCTTCATCATTTTGTTATTCAAATTTGACCCATTGTCAGTGATTATCTTGCTAGGAATGCCATAGCGACAGATGATGTGATTCTTGATAAACCTGACGACAACTTGTCTTGTAACGTTTGCATATGAAGCTGCTTCAACCCATTTGGTGAAATAGTCTATGGCTACCAAGATGAAGCGATGTCCGTTGGACGCTTTTGGCTCGATCATTCCAATCATGTCGATTCCCCACATGGAGAAAGGCCAAGGGGAAGAGAGTATGTTGAGAAGAGATGGTGGCACATGAATTCTATCAGCGTAGATCTGGCATTTGTGACACCTCTTTGCGTACTGGAAGCAATCTGACTCCATCGTCAGCCAATAATATCCTGCTCTCAGTATTTTCCTTGTCATGGTATGTCCATTGGTGTGAGTACCAAAGGAACCTTCATGTATATCTCTCATGAGTATTTCTGCTTCTTTTCTGTCAACGCATCTGAGCAGAACCATGTCGAAGTTTCTCTTGTACAGAACATCTTCATTCAGGAAGAATCTACAAGCTAACTTTCTCAACGTCTTTCTATCTTTCTTTGACGCCCCAAGAGGGTACTCTTGCTTTTGAAGAAAGTTCTTGATGTCGTGATACCACAGTTTGTCGTCGATGATTGCTTCTACTGTGAAAACATGAGCGGGCCTATCCAGGCGCATAACATCGATCCGAGGAATGTCATTCCAATGATTTATCCTAATCATGGAAGAGAGTGTGGCTAATGCATCAGCCAAGTTGTTTTCTTCACGAGGAATGTGATGAAAATCTACCCTGTCGAAGAATGGTAACAATCTTCTCGCGTAGTCTTTGTAAGGAATTAGCCCTGGTTGGCGTGTTTCCCATTCTCCTTTGATTTGATTGATGACCAAAGCAGAATCTCCATATACATCCAAGTGTTTGATTCTTAGATCCATGGCTTCTTCGAGACCCATGATGCAAGCTTCATATTCGGCCTCATTGTTTGTGCATTTGAAAGTTAATCTGGCAGTAAATGGAATATGGGCACCCTGAGGTGTAACAATGATTACCCCAATTCCTCGTCCATAAGCATTGACAGCTCCGTCAAAGATTAAGCCCCACTGGGATCCTATCTCAGGTCCTTCGTCTGGTAGCGGCTCGTCGTAATCTTTCATTTTGAGG